>NC_087524.1:13144268-13341768 GCF_963921805.1 Phalacrocorax carbo
TTCTCTTGCTTCTTCTTTGTTCAGTTGCTTTCTCCATTCAGACCCATGACCTTGTCCGGTCAGCACCATCCCCAGTGAATGTGATCACTGCTTCTGTGGATTTAATGAACTTTCCAGATCTCTTCCGCACCGAGCTGAGTAACCTCTCCTCTTCCCTGAGCTGCATGCCCTGCTTGCGCGTATTTGCTTGTACATTCTCCCTTTATTAACACCGATGGCAGGCGTTGCAGCCAGGCATGCCTACCGAAGCAGCAAACAAATACCCTATGAGTTTACCACACAACTAGAAAACTTACTTGTAAGTAAAAATTATATTTGACCTTCTCTTCGTGTAGAAACAGGTTTATGACTTTACTCCGTCTCATCTGATGCATTTGTCTTCCTATCCCCTGCTAGCTTTCATCCCTTTGACCAAATTCAGCCAAATTTAATAGAAGAGCAGAGCTCTCAAAAATTCCTGTAGCTTTCAGGAAAATGAGCAGCCAAGAAGAGAGAAGTCCCACTGGTGTCCCCACCAAGAGGAAGGCTGCAGCGTGACATCCACCCAAATTGGACGCTACCTGGGAGGGAGAAATTATAAATGCCTCTCTCCCCAGGAAAAGCTCACATCCCATTTAGATACTAGAGAATCCAACCCTGAGGAAACAAGGCCTCATTAGTGTCATTGCCCGAGGAACTGCTTAATTAAAGGACAACAGAGTTGAGAACATTGTTATGTAGGCCTTTGTTCCTTACACCTGGTCATTTCCATTGATGTAAAATGTCATCTTTCTGATCTAGTAGCATTTTGCACCCACTTTAGACAAGTATTCCTGACCGGCCGAGGAGGCACAGAGCAGGGAAGAATCAGACCATTATTACTGAGGTAATTACAGCCTCACCTAACCATCAGGCAGAGGGTGTACACCTCTATTAGCCAGTGCTCCCACAAAGAGAACAAAGGCTGGCTGGAAAGTGGGAGCCACCCAGGGAGCATCCCTGTGTCCAGCTACACCACTCTCGGGTGGCAGACATGCCGGGGAGGTCATGACTGCAAGGTCCCGCATCGCCCAGTCTCCTGCTTGTTTTCCTGGTTTTAAATCCAACTTGACTTAGCACAACTGGTGAAGGCCATGAGATGGGGAGACTAAAATGAGGAACGGTACCATAACTGAGGAAATCAGCTCTGAGTTAAAATGCTAAAGGAGGTAGGGGGTAGCTTTCAAAGCTTGTCTCAGCAACTAGCCTAATTCTGTTTTCAAAAGCCACTGTTGAGTGCTTTTGAAAATTTTATCCTAGATGCTTGGCTCAAAGACCTAACCAAAGACTTTTTTTTTCCTCTATCTGCTGTACGAAAGCTAAATATAAACCGACGTTATTGAACAAAACCCTAACAAAACCCCTGTTGCAGCTCTAGAAAAATCTTTACTCAGAAAATCAAATTATTGGAGACCAGCATCTAAAGTGTCCTTCAGTTTTGGATGCCTCTTGTTTTGCCTACACAATTTGACATACAAAAAAAAAATGTTTTTTCAACAGCAAATATTTGCTTGCCGTTCTTTTTATCTTCTCCTTTTTGCCTTTTGTTCTCCTGCCCTCAGAAAATCAGGACGTGAGTGTCTCCGGATGGGTAGCTAAAGTTGCTTTTGAAAACATGGATTAGTCTATTTTACCCATACAAGTCTGTGCACATGTGTGTCTGCTGTTTGTCTGAAGAGTGTCTTAATGACTTTTCCGCTGATTGCCTGTGGGACCACAGGCAAGTCATAAAGCTAGCATGTGCCTCAGTTTACCCACTGCCACTTCATTAGTGCTAACCTACCTCACGAGGTGTTGTAATGTTTAATATATTATGTGCTCTGTAATCCTTGGATTAAATGTATTATGTAAGTGAAAAGCACCCATTTGATGTGTATGTAAATGCTGCAGTATTATAGGTAGGAGGGTCATTTGGGTGTAAGTATAATACAAGCGCTGGCAAAAGGCAAAAGGGATTCCATTGTATTGACTTATTTTTAAAGAGCTTTTTATTTACTGAAATGCTCTGGACACCCAGAAAAAAAGAGACATTCCTCACTAAGCAGCTCTGCTGTTTCATCTGTCTTGAAGTGCTTTGATAAATGGATTGAAACTTGTCGGCTTTTCCTGTAGTTTCTGAGACTCCCTCTGGAAACTGTTGAAATGTTATTGTAACTTCTTAAAGCGCTACTTAATGAATTGTAACAGATATCCCTGTGAGTCCTGCAGACACCACGAGGACTGTGCTTCCTCTCCTTCCCGCGGCAGAGGCAAACCAGTGCCACGCAAACACTAGGCAGCAGAGCTCGCGTCCTCTGCCACCAAGAGCAGTTGGTCTCTCGCCAGGGAAAATACGTCTCACCTTCACCGGGCTTCAGCCCAAGCGTTGTGTCCCGGCTGGGTGACTGGTGGGGCTTCAGTGACAGCGAGCGTGGCCAGATGTTGTCCTGTGGGTTAGAGATGAGTTTTATTTTTTAAGAAGAAACTGTAGGAAAGACAACAAATTAGCATGGGCTTAAGTCTGTGTTGGTTGATTTCCTCTGTCTCTAGAAGGAGTTATTTTGGCTTGCATGCAGTGCCTGAGCTAGCCTGAAGCTCAGACTGGTGACTTGGGTGCCTACGACAGTCTGAACTCGCGCTGCCCACAGGTCCCACCTGCCTTTTCTCAGACAACATTTACATGATGTTTCCACGTGGGCAGTTGAGATGGCTGGCGCGGTAAGCACGGCACCTCTGCTGAAGCACAGGAATGACCCAGCAGGGCCATTAGATCTGCCTGAGGAAATCTGCTGAAGGGGTGGTTAGAGGTGCCTGACAGGGCTGCGTGTGTAGCGGCGCTGCAGTGCGGCGAGAGGGTCAGCCATCCTGGGGTCACCTTGGACGCCAGTAGCGGCCTACCCTATTGCACTCCAGAGTGGCGCAACGGCATGCCATGGTGACTTCTTATTTCCTACCTCCAACCTATTCAAAGGAATCTTGCTCCTCCTCTGCTATCTCTGAAGCAGAGGGGTTGTGACCAGTGATATGCTTGGTTGGGTGGCTTGGTTGTGCTGGGTAGGCTCAAAGACCCTCGTCCTGATGCAACGGTCACTTGAAAGTTTAAAAGTTTTTTTGTGTGTTTGGGGTTGTTTTTTTAAACTTCTCACTGGGTTTCAGTTGTTCTTGTTTTTGTAAGGATATGAAACTGAGCTATTGCTACTCAGGTTGCCATGAGGTGCGAAATGGCTAATCGCACAACCCCAGCAGCATTAACAGCTGTGCCCCTTGTCCTGCGTGGTACGGTGGACAGGCGCCTGCAGTAGGTAGTGCTGGCCATCTCCAGCTTGAAAAATAAGAGCATGCCTTCCCCTTGCCTCCAGATATGAACTTGGGCCATCCTGAGTGAGGTATGCAGGAAGGCAGGAGGAGAATTTTGGAGGAGCTCCTGGTCAGTGTGGTGTTGGAGCAGAACTATGAAGCAGCTGGGTATGGGTCACCTCTCCACAGTGAGGCCTCAGAGGTGCCTCCGTTATCCTTGGCACACTGAGGCCATGTTTGATTTTTGCAGCCTGTTATTTCACTTTTTATTAACATTTTGCATATTAAAATTTGTGTAGGCAGCCAGAAGAGAGCAGCATCTACACAATACTCGACACAACAGAGAGGATTAGGAAACAGTGGCTCAGTTCTTTGGGACCTGGACTGGGGAGTGGGGGTGGTAAATTGTCCTTTCTTCACACTTGGTTTTAAATGTACTTCTAATTTCATTCTGTGTCTTGTCACTAAAATATGATCTATGCCCAATACTGATCTGTGGTCTCAGCCGATAGTTTCAAAAAATTAAATAAAACCATGTCTTTTTGCTGATTCGTTCACATTTGCTTTTAAAGTTTCTTCTCTCTTCTCAACCAGCCCAAACATATTAGTGTGCGTACCCAGTTGCAGTGATGCCAAAATAGGAAATTATTTTCAAAATAACGACTAGTGATTTGGGATTTTTCTGGTGTTTCAGCTTCCCTTACATGAAATTCCTCCAATATTTTCATTCACAGTAGGGACGCTGTGGAAATGAAACCTACTAAAGTTGCCTCTGTTTATTCCTCCCGAAGTGAAATTATCCATGTCCTCTTGTCCCTCGTGAGATCCTGGAGGAAACTGTCTGTGTGCACACATTGACACATCTTTGGTGCATTCCACACAAGCCAGTGAAATTACACCAGAAATATGAATTTAGCCCACACAGCGTGTGCGCACTGTGCTGTCTGTACAGGGTACGCACACACGCCCCAGCCAACACTCCCATTTAAATTTCAGAATAAGCCCTTCAAGACACTGCTGTGTGATTCACTTCATGACTGTGCACGGTATACATTCCTCAAAAATGAATGGGTATTCTGTGAATTTTACTGCTTTGCAAAAATATTTGACGTGGGTTTGGTTGTTTTTAATATTGAGGTTTTTGATATCTCAGTAATTGTCATCATTACTGCATGTAATAGAAATTAGAAGGAAGCCTGGGTTTTGGCTTTGAAGCTACCTACCTTTTTTAAAGTTTTCTTTTTAAGGTGATTCTTCATGCCCTAGCTAAACTTCCCCCGGATTACATGTTAGCTATGATAGCTGTTCTATAGGTAGATTTTAATCAGCCTCAGTACACAGTAATGTTAAACACTGAAAGAGCTGCTAATTAATCGCCTTTCTGTATGTAACAGAGAGATAAATATCCATCCCAGAGGAATTGTAATTTCATGGTTTCTAATGATGGTTAGATTACATTATCTGGATCACTTAGGCTGTGGGTGTCATAAAAAATGCTCAAAGTCATTTATATTCAGTTTAATATTTTTTTTAACTTTGTAAGCCTGAGAAAATAATGCAGTGTTAGCAAGTCTGTTTCATATTTTAGTTAAATATACCTTTGTTGCACTGACTGAATGGATTCAGATGACAGTGACAAACTCAGTTCTTTTCTATTTAACATGCACCCTCTGCAATCAAATTAACAATATAGAAATCTTCACTGGGCTTCTGCAGAAGTGTCTGTTGAGTTCCTCAGTGTGGTTGAGCTTTGGGGAAAGGTGGTTTTTTTGGGATATCCATTTACAATGAGTGTTGTCTGCGATTTCTTGTACATTCAGTAAAGCCTCAGATACCTGTCTTGAACCAAGAGTTAACTGGACTTTTGGGTTGTACAAGGCTGTGGTGCAAATAAAATAATGCAATCCAACAGCAGTGCGTATCTCTCATTTTCCCCTCCCCACTTCTAACTGCTTGGAGTCCATGGGCAACGTGTGTGCCTGCACATCTGCATCCACCACACAAATTTGGTAGCTACAAGAATAAAATTTAAAAAAAAATCCTACTCTGTGTGTATATTGTAATAGCTAATAGTTGCATATTTTGAAGTTATACTCATTCATATTTAACAGGCTGAGCTTCTTTGAACTGCTGTGTTGGAGGGGGAAGTTAATTGTTTCTGAATGAGGATGATACTCCCTTTCCATATCAATTATGTGTACTGCTCCGAATTATCAATAATGCTCATTTCCAATCTCCGTCGTTCGCAGTTTCGCAGCAGGTGAGTGTGCTTGCAGAAAGTTGCCCAGGCTCCACGGCTGCAGCCCCTTTCCGCATCCACTGGGAGCCAGAGGCAGGAGGGAACCCCAGAGGAGCAAGGTGAGGTAAAGAAATGTGATATATTTCCAAGAGAGAGTTTGTCATCAGTTAGCTAAAATTGCTTCTGAAGTTTTGCTGGCAACTGTTTTACATGTCTGACTTAGTGACGAAGGAACTATAGTGTCTTAATAAAGAACTCCAGAACTTCAGAAGGGTTTCTCCTTGTTTGAATGCAGAGCACAATGAATTTGTACCCACAGAGCATTCACCACTTACATTTCAAAACCTACAGCACACTAAACGTGAAACTTTTGTTCAAATTTCAAGGATTTTGATAGCCCAAGTGAATAGACACTGCCTATTGATTTTTCCCTTACAATGACTCTTGGATAACCTATTTTCTCATTTATTTTTAACGACAGCTCATGAGATTTTACAGCAATTCTGCCCAACCTCCTAATATCAAAATCCCTCCTTGACCCTGAAAATTGTAATTCTGCTATAGATCACAGCTGCTGAATATTACCTTTTACTAAGCTGGTTAAATAAAATATGTCCAAATCACTAGATCCCACAGGCCATGACTGCAATTCTAATTATATAGGGTCTGTATTTCTGCTCTACTGTACAGAAAAGCACAGCTCTCTCTGAGTCCACACCAAAGTGTGGGAATCCAGAATATTGGTTCTAGTTTTGAATTTAAAAAAAAAAAAAAAGTTACACTACTCTTCAATGATTTTCCTGTAAAACTTTTACAAGGGAACCAAACCCTTTTGATGTGTTCCATACAATAAAATGCTGTGTAAGTCTGGAGGACAGAAGCATGTGGCGAGAATTTTCTTGTGACTGGGGGATGGGTGTATTTGATGTGTACCCATTTCAAATTCAAAAATAAAAAAGGAAAAAAAAGTCTTGCACTACTCTTAGGCTGCATAGTCTGCACAATGGCTCAGGAAACCAATGTAAGGAAACTAATTCTGGCCATTAAACATATCCTTTCCCCTCCCACTGCTTATTCAAAGAGTGATCACATGCTCCCTGCTGCAAGTTACACCATTATAGAATTTAGATATGGAAGAAACCTATTAGATTAGCCGTTCCACCTACTGATGTGGGATTGTTCCCTGGAGAACCTTATTCATTAGTGGATCACAGCCTAACCTTGTGGGCACACTGTGCCAAGACCATCTTAATTTTGTTCTGCTTTTTCCCCCCCGTTTTTTCCTCTCTGGTGCTAAAAGAGCAGCTGAGCGGGTGGTTTGGTGAGGAGCATGATGGAGAAGATGGGACTCTTTAGTTTTGCGGTCAGACTGGTGGTTTGGGTGCTTAAGTGTGTATGTACTTATGTGGATGATTAATTTGTGTACTTTTTTTAATTAGTATCCAACCACAGAGGACTGTATGGGGATAGGGGGTGGTCTTATTCAGCATAATTCACTGTAAGATCTTCTGGAGCCCAGTGGTTTCCTGCAGCAAATTACCTTCATGGCTTGCCCTGATTCTGCAGTATCCTCAGATCTAGTCTCCGTTTTGCTTTCTGCCTTCACTCTAGTGAGCAGATGGAGCCAAACTTTTAATTGCTTGTCTGCCAGGAAAGGCAGCTTGGCATTTTGCTGCTTTTCCAGGACAGAAAGTTTTCATTTTGGATATTCTATGGCCCGATCCCATAAAACTCTAAGCTTTCCAAGGCATGGTTGTGCCTGCTACTGGGGCACTTTCAGCTGGGTTTTCTGCTCCAAACTTCTCAACTCAGAGGCTCACTTGCACCTTCTGTCCTGGTAGCTTTTCTCAGTGACTCCCCTTATCCAGAATCCCTGGGAGGACCTCAGCACCAGCCTCTTCTCTGGGGTCAGCCACTTCAATACTCTGATACAAACCTGCTCTTGAAGCACCTTGAGTCAGCCACTTTAGGCATGCTTATTTGTTTCTACCACGTGGGAGCTGCCAGTTCTCCCCTGTTTTGGCCCCTGTGGGTATGAGCCCTGCACTACACTGCAGCTGTGCCTTTCCTCTATGGGCCACCCACATGTGGACTACTCCCTCCAGGCCTCTGCAAGGTCCCCAGAGCTGAAACCAAGGTCCAGAGAGGTCTGCCTGCAAGCAGACATCCATCTACCCCACCATGGACCAACACCAGTCCTGCAGAGTCCAGACCAGGTACAGGGAGCCATCACCACACAGGAGACCCTGCATCCTTTGGAGAAGCACTCCCTCTGAGGATGGGGTCCTCAGAGCTTCCCTCTGGTTGATTGAGGCTGGGAAAATTGTGAGAAAGGGAAGGCAGCAAAGGCGACCACTTCCATCCCGCAGTTTCAAAGTTCTGGTTTCCGCCCTCAGAATATAATAAATGGTTGCTGAGTTACTTAACATGGAGCTAAAGTCTGTAGGGTGAATTTTCAGAGCAACGCACAGGAAATTATATGCACAATTACTGTTGTTAACAGAGCCTGGGCATGTAACTCCCTGCACAGCAGGCTGGAAATCTTCCCCATGCATGTTTAATGGGGTTTGGGTTGCTACATTCCTAGGGCTGTGTCCCTTTTCTAATGCCTAGTGTCCTGGATGAAACAAAGGAAATACTGAATGTAAAAGAGATTTTATTTTGCTATTAAAATAATATTCTCTTGATCTGCAGTCTCCCTCTAATGCCAAAGAACTTCTTGCCTCACTCAGTGATCCCTTAACCTTTCTGTTCTGTGAGGAAAAAGAAATCACAGCTTTCTTTTTTTTTTCCTTCTAAGTGTATTCCATATAGCCTGCTCATCGATGTTCATACAAATGAGTACATACGTGTTCATACAGACAGCACAGTTATTCTAGTGATGGATAAGTTATTGAAATAAGTGTTGGAATAAGTATAGGTCATAAGACAGAAAATACTCATCTAAATCTTAATGCGTAAATGCTTCTGAGTAAATAACATATTTGCACATCTTCATAGAAAAATGAACGGCGTGTGCCATTTCACTAATCAGGCATGTATTTAAAATGTCTCCCTGCTCAGGAGGTTGTTAATGTGGTATTCGAACTTCAGTACATTGTGCACTAGGAAGGGTTTGTAAATTTGGATTGTCTTTTGCCTCCATGCTGTTTATTTAGTTTTATGTACCGTAATTGTTTTTCTTTCCCCTGAAGAAGGTTATCATCTCCTGCTCCTCGATCAGTTAAAATGGACTTTAATTATCTTCAATAAAAATTAAATTACTCCATTAAACTAACAGTTTTGCAGCTAAAGGGAGCTTATATTTACAGCTATGCCGTCTTATTCATTGAAATTTTCTTCTACCCACGTTATGCTTTGACTCTCCAGCTATCTGCAAGGTCTGGAGGCTGAAAGCAAGGTGCTGTAAACTGAAACTAGAAACACCAAAGTAAAAACACACATCAAATATATATATAAAAAAAATACATCAAATACATATACAAGTTTCTAAAAGGTTTCAATCATTCTAAAATTGCACATGATTGCTCTTCGGCTCCCCAAAAAGCTTTCATCTAAGAGCAGAAAAAAGTGTAGCTTTCTCAAGTTTTAGAAGCATTGTTGGGGCATGCCTAATAGATTTGTCTAACTCTGCCTGTCTTGATATATGCAGCATGGTTGATTGTATTCTCCTTAGCACAGATCCTGAAACTGTAAATAAATTTTTGAAGTAAATAGTCACTTGATAATTGCTTAATGAAGTATCACACACCAGCAGTTTTGAATAAAAAAAAAAAAAGTTCAAACCTACCGTGCGGTGTCTCTTTTTACTGGAAATGGGCTTTTACTTTCAAACTTCTGTTATACTTGGAGAGAAGTAATCCCACGGAAAATGATACCAGTACTAATAGGGAACATATTATCTTTCATGTGGGTATTTTTTTAATGTTTAAGGTTTCTTTGTTATTATCTCAGTAGCAAGACACTCCACACAGTCTTAGGCAGAAAATCAAAATATGCCTTAAAGCAATAATCTTTTAATAAGTATCAAATGTCTTTCAATAAGATAAAAGAATTCTGTAGCGTGCTTATACACACACGCGCACACTTACTTCACCATTAATCTTATTCCATACCTTTTCAACAATATTTCAGGGAATATTTTTTTTTTCTTTAACCAAGACTAAACCCTCCTCTCAAATTTGAGATAATTAAATTTCTCAGTGCTGCTAAAAATTCTGTTCAAATTGGTCTTTCCACTTGTTGAGGCTCCTTGTTCAAAGGACTTCAGGAAGCGGGAGCATCTCCTATGGCCTCAGGCATTTCCATCGGCCAAAATAGGGGTGTTGCTCCAAACTTCATTAAGACACCAGCTTGGAGAATAGTCTTTTTGCATTGATTTTTCAGGAGTGCAGGACGGAGCGTACTCACGCAGCCAAATTTCAGGTGAGTAATGTGAGATCCTTCGGTGGAGGTGCAAGGAGCCTGCATAACTCTGCTAATGGGCACAAAGGGACACTGGGCTTTGCCTCCCAGGCCCAGGCTTGTCCCATGCAACTTTAGGTTCCTATCCAGGGAAACTAAGTTAGCAGGTTAGTGATCTGAGGTGCCGTCTATAGGCAGCAGGGATACATGGGCATGATCCCTAAAATTAGACTGGGGAAATGTCCTGCCAGTCTCCTGCCAAGGAGGACAGAGGCAAATGCAGTGGACATGGTTACTCTGCAGGTGAAAGTGGAGGGGGTCTGGACAGCCACTCATGAGGGGAACAGGTTCAATCCTGTCCTTCACTAACCAGGGGAAAGAATATTGCACACTCATAACTCTCATCCAGCCTTAGACTTTGACTGTTTGTGGAGAGGAGAACATTATTTATGTGTCCAACATCGAAATGCGATTTGTACTTCTCAGCCCCGCTGCTTATCTGTGACGGCGACACGCAAAGTGCAGTGCTCACTTGGTGCTGTTGGAGGGCACGTGCTTTGTGCTCAGTCTCTCCTGCTCGTGGTGGAAGCTGGAGTATTTCCACCGAAGAGAAAATTAGTGTGAAGGAGAGGAGGTGCTGCACCACAGAGTGCAGAGCTGCTGCAGTGACTTAAATGGGGCCTTGAGGGAGTGAAGTGGGAAAAAGTTGCTTCTTTTGTAAGATGGTGCCTCTTGCACTTTGGCTGCAGTGACAACAAGCCACAAGTTGCCTGCATGCCACAGGTTAGGTTGTCAAAGTTGTTCTCTTTCCTAATGCTCCTTATGACAAATACTCCTAATTGCTTCTTACTTTCGTACTTTTCCATGCCTCCTGGCTAAGACATCCGTCTGTAGCCTTTATAGTTTGTCCTTTCAAAGCCTGGCCTCAGTTGTGTCTGTCTGTGTTTTTGTTTCTTACTAACTCAAGCATCCCCTACCCATCTCCCCATCCCTCTGTGCCTGCAGAGCAACACACGGGCACCTGCCAGCTGCTTCAGAGGCTGAGCTCTTCATGCCTTTTCCAACAGCTGAGCAGCATGTTGCCCCGTGCTTGCTACACCTGGTACATAAAGACACACACACAACTCTCCTCTCTTTAAATAACCCAAAGCATGCACGCTACGTTGAATCTGAAAATAGAAAGGCTATCACCAGCTACTTAGAGAAAAATGCAGTGAAACAAAACATAAAATGAAACCAAATGTGGTTTCTCTCTTTCATGGAGTGGGGTCCAAATTTCATACCTCCTGAGCTAGACCTCCCTTAACATATATGGTGGTGCTAATTTGAGTTGTGAACTCAATGATTACTTTTTTAAAGAAATCTACATATTAGTGTTGCAAGAAGGAGACTTTGAAAGTCTTTTAAGTATCTTTCTCATTAATTTAATTGATTGATCTTGCCCTCTTTTAAGTTGTTTGTTTTTAAAAGACAGACAAAAGTGAGCTGGAAAGCTTTGTTACTAAAAGAAAGGTTTTAAAAACTGTATGTGATACAAAGTAATTAAGATAATATAAATATAGGTGTATATATTACACAGAGTCAGTGTGGCGGGGGAGCTTCCTCCACTGGCTTTAAAGGGAAGAGGTGGACAGGGTAGCAGAGTGCAAGTAGCAGACCTCTACCTCAGCCACAGTAAAACTTTGCTTTCTACACATTTATTGTCTTTCTGCAACATTTTTAAATGCTGCAAGATGCCAAAATAAAAGGGGTTTTTGTAGTGGAGCAGGTGGAACCAAACTCCATATCTGATGGGAACTTCAAAATTTTCAAGTTTTTTTTTTGTTCTGAGGTGTTTTATGAAAATTTTCAAAAGGGACCTGAGAATCCAGATTCCTGCACTTCAGGGTGCTCAGCTTCGGATGTGTAAAGAGATTTCTTTTTCAGAAAGTAAGTTGCTTGGCCATCTCTGGAAATCAGGTTCCCTCAATGGTGCTCAGTACCCAAAAAAAACACCCACCAGAGGCACCCAAAACCATTCTTTACTTTTAAAGATTTTATTCAGCTAACTGGGACAGGGCAGGTCTGAATTTTGGATGAAAGAAAACTTAGATGAGAAGGGAAGTTATTCCCCAAGGACCATCTCCTCAGTGATACTATGAGCCAGCAACCCCCGTAGCTTTCAGCATCTCTCATGATCAGACTGGATGTCTTTTGCCCGAGGCTGAAAATCTCTTCCTCTCTAAAACCAAAGAGATGTTGGCTGTGAGTTATGATTAGTAATAGAGTCCATTTGTGGTGAGGTTGGGGGAAGGGGAGATGATGGACCCAGAATCATAAGATTTTATGTGCTTGGCTTATTTCCAACCAACCACGAAGGACTGCCCTGGCCTGGGTAGTTCACTGCTTGAGGATAAAAACTAAGGGAGAGCACAGGGAACAGCAAAGGCAGAACAAACAAGCAAATTATACGTAAGTAGTCTGCATTCTTTATAAGTGGCATAATTGAAATATAGCAGGTTGAAGGATAAACTCAGGGAGTTACACCATCTAAAAGGCCACCTGGAAGAAAGATCAAGATTGCTAGGGTGAAGTGCTGTCAGGAAAACAAACCCAAATGAGCATCTTGGCAAAACAGAGTGGGAAGATATCCAAGTGCCTGCTCAGAGCATCAGCACCCAACTCCTTTCACCCATGGGGTGAGAGGGTGGCAGCGCTGTGGTGCTGACAAGGGTGTCAGACACTCATCCACGGTCAACTCTCGCTGGCATGTCTGGGTGCACTGCTGAGCAAAAATGTTCCAAATTTGGAGGCCCAGCGAGGGGGTAAGTTGTGTTTGGCCGGCCTCTAATTGCATCCTTGCATCACTATGCAATTAATTGCTACCATGGTCTGCTCAAGAGGAGGGAGCGTGCCAGCTCCATTCCTGGGCAGCCCCCGAGGCTGGAGGAACTCACGGCTCTCGCTCCAGGGGGTGACCTGCTCGGATGGCTCTGCAGCTCTGCTGCCAGCCCTGCTGGCACTACCAGTCTTCCCGGGAGGATGTGCTTTGCTCCTGTGGTGTTGGTCTCTTAAAAGTTCGAGAAATTCTCTTTAAAAGTTTGAGAAATCACATAGAAAATGTAGGGCAGGGAGAACACATCGATTTTCACTGATTGCATTTTTCTTAAGAAAAAGATGACTAGAGAAAAGTGTGAGCACAGTTTTCCAAAGCATTTTGTATGGCTGCTTTCAATGCATACCTCAAAAGGAGGCAGTGTCTTGTGGAAAATACGTAATTCTGTCAAGATACAGAGGGGAAAAGAAGAATAATTTTGCTCTTGCTTTACAGACCACTGTAGTTCTGATGTCAAGAATAGCATAGTAAAGTAGCACAAGTTTCTGAATGAAAGGAAAAACAGTGTTTAACCCCCAAATTGGGATGTGCTTCTCGTTTCTAACACATCCCTCACTAAATCCTTGTCTGTAGGTGAGAGATGGGAATGAGGAGAACAGATTTGTAACTCCCAGTGTCTGGGATTGCCAGTGTTGGCCTCAGCTTCATCAGCTGATATCACAGGGGTCTGGGGTACAAAGAATGGGTGCAGAAGAAGGAGGCAGAAGAGAAGCTCCCCATGGACCCCAGCATCCAGTAACAAGTCAGTGCTTTGCAAATTTGATTTGTTTAACCCTAAATGGATCACAGCCAGGAGCAGCACAGGGTGCTGGTGCAGCAAAGGCAGCAAAGAGCACTGCTGGCCAGCCTGCAGGGAGGAAACTCAACAGCAGCAACATCACAGCTTTTTTTCTGGGTTTTCCTGAGGTCCCAGGTGTGGTCTGGCTCCTGGATTCCTGAAGGAGATTCTTTTTTTTTTTTTTTTCTGGCCATCCTCCCATCCTCCCAGGGAGCAGCTGCAGCGCACAACAGTTTTTCCAAAGCATGTAAGTGGCAGGGAGCCCTTGGCCAGCCCAGAGGAGCACGCAGTCTCTGCTGGAGCACATCTAAGTGAAAACTAAGAGAGTAAGCCTGATTTGGACATCTGCATTTCATCTGGAAACCCCACCAAGGCAAGAGGAGCTCAAGGTCCCTGTACTTTGGAGCTCCTCTGTCCTGGGCACCTTCCAGCTGGTGCTGCTTCGTGCTGCAGGCAAGTGGTCTAGGAATCATAGAATAATTTAGTTTGTTAAAGACCTTTAAGATCACTGAGTCCAACCATGAAGAACATGTGTGACCTGACTCCAGTTGTTCATTGCTTCCTCTGTCTGGCACAGCCCACTTTGGGTCTATGGGCAATGAGGAGGTACAGGGGAGGACAAGCAGATGAGTGGAGGGCATGTCAGGTTCCAGGAGGTGTTTTGCACCTTGGTGTTTTTTTAATATTTATTTTTTTACAAATATAGACATTTGCATAAACATAATGACATGCTGAAAAGAACCGAGTGTATGTCACCTCAGTGTATGTGACTGGACACACAAAAAACCCAGGTTCGCTGGTTGCATCAGTTGGTAACAGCTGGCACGCAATCTATTCATATGAACCTAAAATTACTCATAGGTCAGGGCTCTGAAAGAAAAGAACCTTTTTCCCAGTCAAGCCTTTTTGTCAAGAAGTAGAGGAAAATATTTTCTTTATTCTAGTGGTTAAATTACAGAAAGTCACCACAGTGAAGCATCTTCCATACTATTACAGCCCAAGGCACTGAGAGGATCCAGTTTAGCCCTTTGGGAAGATGCAGTGGGGTTTTAGCAGGGGTTTATGTCACCTGGAACAAGTAAACTGAGTCCTGCTGTTTGAGCAGCTTAACAAGTTATCATGCACAACCTGCCCAAGAACTCAAGTGTCTTGCTACGGCTTGGGAAAGTTAACATAGATTTGAAAAGGTGAGGAAAAGTATATCTGGCCTATTTTAACTTTTTTCTTTTGGGACCCTGTTGCTAGCTACTTTTCCTTCTGCGTTTTCTGCCAGTCCCATAAATAAGCCAGGCACATGTTTAGATTTTGTCCATTCATCCATCTTATAATATCTAAGTCCCTTCCACATATGATGAATAGCCAGGGCTGGCCTGCTGTTCTGCCTCATTGCCCCTTTCGGAGCACAGCCTTTGCAAGGGATTCGAGGTGGGGTGGAGTCTGTTTTGTTGGGGAAGCGATTATCTTAGGTTTTGCTTTATGGAAAAGAAAGGAGGAGAATGAGAAGGGACTGGATGTTATCATCCCCCTCCCCACTCCACCCACTGCCGGTGGGCTTTGTGCCTCCTTACAAACTGCATGTGACTCAGCCCCAGCAAACTCCAGAAGCTGGAGTCCTTCGATCGATGTGATCCTTCCCCTTTTGTACCTTCTCCAGAAGACACACACATATCCCAGCCGGTGACTGTGTGTCCAGAAGGGCTGAGCTGGGCACGTCTCCAGAGGCAAGGCCAAGTTACGCTTTAGGGACGGAAGGCAATAAAGACTAAATAGTGTTTACCTTATGTTTCTCATTCACAGCCTGCCTTAAATCATTTGTAACAGGGGCGGGGAGGAAGGGGGACGATACTGGGACTGTGTGCAGCTTGAACGCCCAGAAGTGCTTTCGCCTTCCCTGGAGAAGGCTCTGTGGATCCCTGCAGGGTGTGATCTCTTATTTGGTAATGTGAACGCAAGGAGCAGAAGCACAAGCAACCAGCACAGCAATAGCATTAGATCAGAGGATTTGGATGTCGCTGTGGTCCCACACCCAAGTCAGGCACAAAAATATACGAGCATACTTTCACAGATATGCACGTGCATGTGCTCATGAAAGCTATTTTGACTGAAAAAAAGGAGAGGAATCATTGTTTCTATCAAATAATCCACTTTTCAGGAAAGCAGAAGTGTGCTGCCAGCACCAGGACCACAGAACCAGATGTTCTGTGGGAGCCTGTGTGAGGTCTCTCATTTGGACTCTTTTATTGCAGGAGTGAAATGAAAGTAGGTGTCCCAATCCCAAGTGGCATCAAAGTACTCCTCGTGTATGAAGAATTGTTCAAAAATAACCCACAGGCTAAGATCCAAACTATATTACTTTGCACAACTAGACTTGACTCTGGTTCTGAGGCAGCTTTTGCATGTGGGTACTCTTGTGTTCATGAGAGTGCTGTGCCGAATAAACAGGTACCACCTTCTCTAATGCACTTTTGAACTGATTTATTTAAAGGCTAATGCATAATCCCGAGCAACAGATGACAAATTTAGCATAAAAGCGAAGTGAAATCACCTTCAGGAACTTGCCAGTTTGACCATTTAGGAGTCTGAATGGGTATTGATTTGAGGCGAATATTCTAAAGTTTGCATTACCCTTTGAAAAGTGCTAATGTAGTTCTTGTCACTTTAAATTAACTTTAGATAAGAGGGACTGACAGAAACATGAAGATGTGTGAACTATATTTGACTGATATTCTGTCAAATATTGCATGGGGTTATGATCCACAACTTTTCCCATCTGCTGCTCAAACCTGAATCCTTGAATGCACAATGGATTAATTACCATATTTTGTTCTGATTTCACTTAGTAGTATAAAAGACTGTGAATGTTAAATGTACCCTTACCTGCCTTCTTTTTCTAAGGGTAAGGTATATGAGGAGGGGAGTGAGGGGGATTCTTTAGCAATTTTTCACACCCGCATATAATAATTTCCTAAGTGTACCTCTTCACAAATAATTAGATTCCCAGAAGTTAACCAGAGTAACACAGCACTCAGAATTTCATTCACTCCTTCCCTCGTGAAAAATTTTTCCCCCTCAGTAATAAAAGCAATGAACACCAACGTGGCATGTTCCGTCCACTGCACTTTACAAGCAGCAGTATAATTATGTGAGGCTTTGCCATTCAGCGTCATTGCAGAAGGATGCAGCGTGGAGCAGTGGAGGTCAACATTTTCGACTGATGTTGTTTCCTAGAAGGCCTGACATTGATTCCCCAGTTCCACCTGCCCATCCCAACAACTCAGACTGACACCCAGTAAGCTAGCCTGCTGGATACCCAGAAAGCTGGATGTTTTAAATTAAAGGCCCCTTTGAAAATAGGGGCCTATTTCAGCAAGTATTAACTTGCTAAAAATCACCTACTATTTCAGTGACAAAACTCAGAAGGCTTTAATAAAAACCCTTTTTTCTTCACAGCTCCTTTTCTCCCAGTACTATTTGGATGAGCTGAGTTATCTTGAGTTCTAGCTGAAGGAAATAATGTCCACTTTAGCTGGTATACTGGAGAAGCAAACCCTGGCAATAGCCAGCTCCTTCACTTTGCAGTGCCCTTAACCCATGTATCTGTTGAGCACTTTTTTCTTTAAGACGATACTGCACGTTGCAGTGACATCCTGGGTTGCATTCTGGCACCACACTGCTTAATGGATAGGAAACATTTCCATGTGAGTCTTGTTGACTCACATATTCCCGTGTCAGTGAGACAGTGTGGTTATCGGGAAATAAGCAAGCTCGATGACAGTGTGAAAGGAAGATTGAACATATGAGGTTAGACAGACTTGTAAGACGGAGTAACAAACTCGTCTCTTATTACAGTGAAGTCCCTTCTGGAAGAACTTCATAATAATACACTTGGGAGTAACTGTGCACCAAAACTGTCTTTTATATGTTTTGTCAGTTTTTGGAGATTTGAGGGTAACAGTGCCTTTCTCCAGTACCAGATTATTACACAGATTCCCTCGGACATATCCATAGCCAATCCTCTGTACATTTTTTTTCAGTAATTTTTTTTATGTCATTATTCTTTCTTCAGTCCTTTTCTTATGAAATCTCCAAGCCTTGATTTTGGGATTCTTTGTTTCTAGTTTCTTTTTGTGATTACCGAAAGTAGGTCACAGCAAGGGGAAGTCCTACATAGGGAATAACTCTCTTTTTTGGGGAGAAGTATCTGCTATGAAGGTTCAGGCTTGTCCTTCATATCTAGTTGCCTTTAATTCTAAGGGTGAAGAGGGTGGAGAAGATACTGTGTGAGCCCACGGAGGGGAAAAAATGGGACTTGAGATACTCTTGGAATATATTAACAAGTTCTCACTCTTTGGCTGGAAGTTAAGTTCAGACTGAGTACACTCCTATCCTCTTGCAATAACAAGTAGGTAAATGGCTACCAATATTAGCAAGCAAGTACCTGGTAGCTACAGGACAGCTAAAGGGATCAATAGTCTTTCAAACTGTCCTGAGAAGCACTCGGCTGATGTTGCCATCCAACACCAGCAAATGCTCAGGTGGGATTTTGGGAATCACTCATCATTAAATTCATTCTATTTCTGTTAACTCAATCCCACTGAAAGCCAATGACTTAAACTCTTTACTGGGGGGTCAAAGGAGAAGCCTTCTGGTTTAGTGCCAGATTTTGTCTTCTCTTCATCTAACTAGCATCTGGCCCAGTCTAATAATCTTTCTCTGAGCACTGTGAGGCCTTTAGCAGAACTTTAATGGGCACAAGGATTGCAGCAATGGACCTCTGTTTAGGGAGTCTATTCCAAAAGGAAAAGGTATGATGTTTCTTTAGACTATCTTGCAAGTGACACAAAGATTAATGAAGGATAGACAAATGCCCTTGCTCCAAAGTCAGCAAAAAATAGAAGGTTCTGTTTAAACTTTTCAAAATGAATTACAGTCAGGTGCTGACTATCAAGAAAAGAAATGAAATCTGAGTTGAAGAGTCTGGAATAATTCTCTGGATCTTTCCCCAAACCTGTCACTCTTTTCTATAGATATGAATATTGAAGGATAACAGAATCTGAAAATCCACATATCCTGAGCTTGTGAGGCAAGGTGGGGACTCAGAAAAGATCACTCAGGAGCTGCAAAGGTGGTTGGATATTTAGAAAATAATGGTCTTTCAACCTGATTAATGGATGTAGAAAGGGAAAAAATTTTTATTTTTATACCTTTTTTAGAGAGTCCAGATTTACCTCTTGAATCTGGAAGAGGAAAGGGTAGAAGAAAGATCTCCTCTCCTGCAAACATCTTTATGCACATGATGAAGGCTAATTACCAGAAGTTGCAAACCCAGATTTTAATTTTAGTAAGGCAATTTAGTTCCATTTGAATTGTTTAGGCAAGATAATTTAATATTATATTCATATGTGTCTTGCAAAAATACAGATTGTGTATGTGTGGGTGCTACAGACACTTTTACCACGTGGAAAGAGGTCAGAACAGTTTCAAAAATGTTTAGTAGGGCAAATCAGAGGCAGGTAAGCGTGAAAATCAGGTAATGATTCATTGTTGCTGCTTATTTTCAAAGCAAACCATTGCAGCACTGTAGACCAGCTCCCTGGTATGTTCCTTTTTTTTTTTTTAACCTTAATTTTAACTAGTTTTATAGTGTTTGTAAATTTACAAAGCCCTAGTGATACTCAGGATATATACTGCCAGCAAGTTTCAACTGATTAGGTCTTTTCTTTAAGGTGGAGTTAACATGTATTCCTCTCTCTGCCAAGGGATATGGTCAAATGCTGTACTGTTGGCAAATGCATTTTTAGCTGTCCTTATGTTGTAAAATATTTTGTTGGGGTCATATTTTCAAATGAACAATTGTTTTTTTTAAAAAAGCCAATGTTGTTGAATTCCCTTTTCAAAGTATGAGTTATCATGGGAGACAAAAGATTATTCTCAGTTTAGTAAACTCTCAGGCAGCAACCAATGACCCAGCCTGGCCAAGACCATGCACACAAGTATATACACAGAGAGCAAAACCAATAAATGGTCCCATAAATTACTTTGGAGAGAATTCTGAATATTTCTTTCCTTCCCTTTCCCTCTTGCCTCACAAAAGCAGTGTTCGTCCTGACAAAAGAGAAACCACAGAATGTGCAGAATGTCAACAAGATCCTGGGGTCTGATTCCCACTAGTTTTACTGGGCTCAGAGTCGGGTACTTACTGCCCAGTGCAGTAGACAATAGGTTCATTCCTTCTCCCAAAGAAGCACAAAATGAGGCATTTCCTCTGCATGTTCCCCTGGCCCATCCCAGGACAAGCAAAATGTTTAGAGTGCAAGACGCACTGCTCACCCGCAGCATTACTCATGACCAACCATTGTGCGCTGGCTACCCACACGGCGTGCTCGTTTAAACTTCACTGTCACGTGAACATTCATGAAACCAATTGAGTACAGGTGGTTTTTGCATTGGAAACATGTGAAAACATGTGTTTTCTATGTTGTTTTTTATATGAAGGCTTGTGTCCAACAACCTAATTATTTTTATTTCAGTATTACATCACTCTTGCTAGCACAAGCAAAGTGCCAGCACCTGCTCTTTACTGGGCTCTGTAATGTTTTTTCTGTCCTCACCTATCTTCCAAAATGAAGGGGGACCATTTTCACCCTGAGGGAATTCACTGCATGGTCTCCATCTGTGCCACAACAGAGGAGACATGAGCCAGTATAATCCTCAGTTCTTTGGCTATTGAGGTTGACTGTACTAACTCCTGTTGTTGTGCTCGGAGCATTCATCTTAGGGCCCCTAAAGACATCCAAGAGGGGTTGTAGCACTTGCACAGCTACAGACCTTTTTATACCTTTTATCAGGGTTTTCTCCAGATGAGCTAACGGTCCCTCCTCTTTTAAAAAAATCTGTGAAGGTAAGAATGATGATTTCCATCAACGTCTTGTAGAGAGAGAAATCTTAGAGGCAAAACAAAATGCTTTCCATTAGTTGTTCTCTTGGTTTTCTGCAGCCACATTATTATTTGGAAGATCTCTCATATGAGGTCAGAAGATGAGGAGGAGTTTGTGACCTTATTCCTGCAACACCTGCCAGAGAACCCCAGACCTGACTCACAGGTAGGGCAGAACTGTTGAGTACAAGCACCTTGCATGAAGGACTACAGAGGAAAACTAAACAATAACTTGTAGAAAGACCCACCCAACCCTGCAGTTTCCAAGCTTCCTTTTCTGAATAGCACCGTGTCTACCATCATTCTGCTCTTCTACTTGCGGTCACTCTGCAGCGTACACTAGGCTCCCTCCTGTACCAGTCCTCATTGCCTTGTCCCATGCCCTGCCCTTGTTCCCAGTGACTCCTGCATTCATGCTAGTAACTTGTCTTCCCCTGAGCCTCTTCCTTGCACTCATGTCTTCCTTCAGTTTTTCAGTCATGTTCCAGATCACCAAAAACTGAGTTGGCCATCTTCTAAGAGGAGAATTTCTCATACTCTGTCAGACTTATCTCTTCAGTCCCTTCTAGATAGCTGTTTATACTCATGCACGATTCTCTTTCACCATGACCATTAGCTCTTCTCTCCTGCTATAACGTGATTGCCAGTCTCCTGCTCTGAATCACCTCAAGATCCTCTGCCTTGCTCTCAATCTTCAGACTTTCTCTGGTGGAAATATTGTGTCCAGGCTGACTTCCTCCATAACAAATCCATTCTGTCCTTGCTCAGCTCTGATTTTCACAAACTGAGTAACTATATTGCTCCTACATAAGGACACCCTGACAACTGTTATCTAACTCCCTCTGGCAAATGGTTTCATTTATATCCGTTTTTGATTACATAGGAGCTCACCTTTTCTGGTTTAGCTTCCACCTGTAACAACCAGTCTAAACACCTCCTGTCAGTGTTTCTGCTGACATCACCTCTTATTCCACCTTCAACTTCTTTGATCTGTCGAGTGCCTCCAGTGCAGATAACCAAATCCCTCAACTTCATATAAACCTATGCTTGTTTTCTCTCGCTCCTCCTTCTGTGTCTTCCTCTTGCGCAATTTCATCTGCGTTTGATTTCGGCTACCATCTTTGATTCCCTGATCCATCTTTCTACTGTGCTTTGTTTCCTTCTATCCAAGTTAAAATCCTGTCATGCCTCTGCCATATCTCTTTATCGTGTCCAATGTTCAGCACAAATTGGACTTATGCTGGACTGCTCTCTCTTAATACCCTGCATCCAAGTTATCTTTGTTGCCCCTTTCTGCATTAACTTCTCTGAGATATTCTTCTCCCAACTACTTTGGTTGCTGAAGCTCTTCTCATGTGATTGCAATACAGCTTTCTCTGGTCTAACCCTCTCTATCTCCTCTCATATTTGTTCTGAATGGTGCTCATTTTTCATCACATGGACCACATTGACTTTCTTTTTACCTTCCTCCACTACCTCTCCTCACCTACTATAGCAAGCAGCAGCAGCTTGCCTCTGCCTTCAGCACCCTTCAAGTTTTCTTCCCTCTCCACCCATTTCCTGTTGTTCATTTCCTCAAAAACAGCTCTTGTTCCTGTTGGTCCAAGACGTCCATGTCCATACCTGTACTTTCGTGCCAGACACCCACAGTTCTTGAGCAGAGTTCTGCATACATGCTGCAAAGCTGCTGAGTTGTTCTGCTTCAAAAATCTCCCTTAGAGCTCTCCTTGGACAGGATGACCACTGAAAACTCAGCTGCACTGAGGCCGCTGTCAATCCCATTGACCATCTAACACTTTCCCTGCATTTTCACATCTCTCTGTAGCTATCTCTTGGCTCTGAACTGTAAACTCTATTCTTATTCTCTGTTTGTGCAGAGCCTTTCACTGTGGGCTCCTAGTCCATGACTCCTACAGGATATGTCAGTGCTTTCAAGTAATAGGGAACATGAATACTGCAACCAAGCCAAAGCTCTTGGAAATCATTGTGACTCAGGGTGTTCAGAATCTGAACGTAACTCCAGTCACAAGTTTTGCAATTGGCGTGCAACTCTGCAAAATCTTTGTGTAAAGCTCATATTGGAACATCCTTGAAATTAAGGGGTGGTGTTAGAATCCACATCCAAATTTCACAGCTGTAGGTCACCTCTCAAACATGGATATTTGGAAGATAGTGAGGGCTGTGCTGTAAGCAGCTACATCAGCGATGAGATATTGCCGCTGTTTTTTGCTGTCTATGTTTTTGAAATGCTTACTACAAGGACAGCTGTGAGGCAGATGTCGTTCTGAGTTCAGATGTGGAATGTTACAGGGTCACTCTGCTTACCTTATCATAAAAGAGCATGCATTTTTGTGCTCTTCATGTACTGGAAAACAAATCCATGACAAATACTGTATTGTGTGCAAGGGCTGGGGGTGGAGGAGAAAAAGGGAAGGGTATCTTGTCCTTAGGGGCTGATGGTGCTAGGCACCACAAAAGAAAGCCCTGATTGTCAGCCACACTTACAGATACAGGCCCTAGCGTGAGGCACCTGCAGCAGCTTAAAGATGCTTCCATGGGTGAGTAGTTGTGTACCCAGGGGCTAGAGTTTCTTGCCTGCCACGCAGAGCCAGGAGGAGTGGTGGACTACTGCAGCAGGGGATCCAGGGGGTACACAGCCTGACGACATGGGGTGAGGAATTCTCAGATGCTTTTAAATGATTTCTGCAAGAGGCAGAATATAGTGTGGCCCTAGCCTTTGGTCTGTATTGCTGTGCACACAGGAAACGATATATCCTGAAGTGGCAATGGGGGATAGTCACATTACAGGATGGTGGTGCTGGTGATGCCAGCTGGGCAAAGTGAGGGTTTGAATCTGGAAACCGGATCTTGAGTATTGAGGGAGTAGAATGTGCTCGGAGATGGAATAAAGACCATTGGAGAGGTGCCAAGACTTGGGGTGCATGGTGTGGGGCAGGATGACAAAAATCAAGTGGGTTTGAAGCCTAATGAGACATGGCAGGAGGTGTCAGAACCAGAAAGTGATGAAGATTCCTGAACAAGGAAATCTGGGCTGGAAGGTGGGAGCTTGTGCAGGGCTGGGGTCTGCTGGCAGGGGAGCTGGGCTGCCAGGGCCACTGTGGCTGCACGACAGGGCTGTGAGTGATGGTATGGATGGCACGGTGAGGAATGCTGGTAGCAGGGCCAAAGTTAGGTCAGGGAGAGGGGGAGAGAGGCAGAAAAGGAGGGAAAAGCCAGAAAGAAGAGATGCAGAGCATTTTTCTCCACCTGGCTCTCTTCTACACCATGAATAATCTTTCAAGCCTGAAGAAAACCTTTGCCTTTTATTTCCCTGTGTCTTTCTTCATAGTATTCCTGTGTCTTGGAAAATTGGGTTGAGCTATGTGAGGGAGGATAAGAGAGAGAGGATGGAAGAAGTCTTACAGCATTGGAATCCCACCAACTTGTCTGGGCAGCTGTTACTACTGATTATGTATGCTGTATTCATACATGCTGCATTTCCCATGTTAGCTGCATGGTTTGGAGCCTGCAGTTGCAGACAAAGGTTTTGGGCTGTGTTCTTCCAACTTACTGGCCTGTGCAGTTTGTTACAGGAACAGCTACGGATTCCAAGGGACACAAGAGACGAGAAACAGTGAAAATGGACACTCGTACCTGCTCGCTTGTCTGCCTAATACATCTGCCTACCCTTTGTACTTATACAGTTTCCTTCATGGTAGGGTCTCTGCACCTGTGTAAGTTGAACACTGAACTTACTTGGCACAGGCATGAATATGAAAACATTGCCCACTGCCACATTTGTGCACACGGTTGCCAGGACAAATACAGGGTCGTATCCTGCTGTTATTCAATGCATAGAACTTCTGTTAGGAGTCAATGAGAGCTCTGCATAAAAAATCAATGGAAAGATTTGACCCCTTTCAAACAGAGCAGTCTGTGGTATAAATTGCACTACCTTTGTTGTGCACAGGAGATAAATCCCACATTTTTTCCTGACGATCCCTTTTTGCTAGCATGCCCTTTGGAATGTGCTTTTTCACCCCACTGTATCTAACTAGCATCATGAGATTGGTGCAGTAAAACCATCCAGGGTGGCGGTACCTGGTTGGCTTTTTAAACATAAATATTATTACTCATTATTCACATGTGAGCCCTCTGCATGGTATATTTTAAATTAGATTAGAAAAATCCAGAAATAAAATAAAGGTGTTATTAAATGTGTGGGGATACCATCATTATATGTACAGGTAAAAATCGCTGTCTGAAATCACCTCAGAGGGATGTGGACTGAAAGAAACTGCTAGTTTGACTGGTGGTTTAGAGGATGTTCTATTGCTGAGCTACTAAATAAATCCCCTTTTGCCCTGCACTGCCTCCAGCAAGCCCTTAGCCTGCCCCACTCTGTCTTCCCCCCACTGTTTCTCTATTTTTCCTCATAATCTCAGCCCTGATTCTCTCTTTCCCATTCTTCTGAATGTTGAAGTCATGACCTTTGTGGTTTATAGGCCACAAGAGACTGAGCTAAATGTGTTAGCACAGAGTCAAAACAAGTAATAGCTGGCCAATTAAATTAATAATCCATATTGTTACAATGTTTAACCACGGCTGTTTCCTCAGTGGTCTGTTTAAATCACAGCCAAGTCCTGACCTATTAAAATGAATAACTGGAATTATGAGAAACTCCATTTAATAAACACAGCAAGGAACGCAACACAATCGGTATGAAATATTTATTACCACTTTAAGCAGCAGCTAGTTGAGATTTAAGATTGGATTAATGAAGGGGTTTTAATTCCTGGCTAAGGGTAGAAAGCTTAAACCTGGAACATTTCCTCAATTTCCTGGTATGGCTTTGCAATGGGCAAGATCTGAGATGGGAGCATACGATTCGATTCATGCTTTCCCTTTGCAGAGCTCTCTCCAGACACGTTCGATGCAGGAGGAGATCAAAGCAAGCAGGCTCCAGACAAGTGGCTCAAGTGGCTTGAAAAAACTCAGGGGAATAAGGGCTGGAGCACTAGACATGAGCCTTTGGATTTTAAAATGAGCACTCCTGCCAACCGCCATCCTATGGAGAGCAATGTTAATGGAAGGCTGGTACATTCCCAGTGACAACGGCTCGTGTGCATGCATTTTTTTGCAGTATGTCTCAGGGCTAGAGGAGGGGGAGAGAAAAATCTCTTCTCTGAAATTTGTCAGACAAAATCTCAAGCTGGGAGCAAACCTTTATTGTTTCAAATGGCCCAAGTATTGTTTTTCTTAAGTGCAGAACTACCAAGGTTTTGCTATTTTTATTCAGGCTGCATGTTCATCTTCAGGGTTTCTCCACTCGACACAAAAGCAACTGTTCTTCTTTGATAGAAATTAAAATGTTGCCAGGGTTGAAAAATAGTCTACTATGCCCAAGTATTAAATGGGGATATTATTCTCCTTTTGTTTCCTACTCCTTCTGATGTAGAAACGCTGAGCAGGTTAACAACATGCAAATCCTGGCACAATGGAGCTGTTTGGAGGTACCATGTCAAGCGGCCATGTAATAATTGCTCTGGGCTACACAGACACCTGGAGCATCAGCCCTGTGACGATGGATCCTTCGAATCATTTCCACCATAATGGTTCCACACCATAAATTGTCATGATCCATCAGAAAGGCTCTGATGCATTAAACCACTGCCCTAATCTGAGTAAATGCAGGCTGCTGCCATTGCCTCCAAGGATCTCATTTTCACCATGTGCTGTGATGACACCAAGAATCATACACATTTTCTCCTCCCTTCCCTCTTTTGATTCTTAATGAACAGCTCCAGCCTGAGAGCTGGAGAGGCAGAAGGCTTTTGTACAGATATGGACAGCAGGGCCACAGAGGAAGCAAGCTCTTCCATGTTCCTCCTGTAACATATCTGAGCCCAAAGCTGGCAGGACCCATGACACAGAGTAGTACAGTTTCAACACCCATTCAGCCCCATGGATAAGATTCGCCAGTCAAACCCTTCACCTCTTATGCTGCCAGCCTCAGCTATCACCCTGATTACATCAAGGGCTCTTTCATTCGCATGAGGTGGTAGACAAGCATTTCGTCGTGTTCTCAGCACGCGTTTGTCCCATACAACGAACCGCTCAGCTGAGGGATTTCTTCTGGCCATTGTTCCCTGGTTCAAGCCAGTTGAAGTTTTCTGCAGCGCAGCACAAGACTTCAGAGTCTGAGCAAAGTCTGAATGCAGGGCGTGCTCAGCCTCTGCAATGCACAGCAGCCAAGGGGAAAAGCAAACAGATGATGGTCATCATTAGAAAGCCAATGGTAAAGACAGGGCGGAACCCCAAATTTCCGGGAGCTTTCACTTCTGCTTGTATTTCTGTTGGGAAATATGTTCACATGAATGCATTAACTTGGGGTATTCCCAGTGAACTGGATCTTGGTTTTTTTTATTTTTAGCTGGCTTCCAGTGTTGTAAATATCTTCACTTCTCTCTGTTATTAATGAAAGTAGTTTTGTTTTCCCATGTTTTTTTTTTTTGTGTAAGGAATTCTCTTAAACTGTAAGAAATTAAAGAAATTTCGGTAGGCCTAAGGGAATGAGCTCCCTTTTTCATGAAGGAGTTTCCCTTCTGTCGTTTGTAAACATCGTTATGCACGCGAGTGCTACTGTGCTCAGGTAAAGGACACTCAGCGTACACGGCCAGCAGCAATGGTGCATCTCCAGAAATACGTAGCAAGTTATTTATGTCCTGAACTGTATGCAGAAACTAACATGAATGGATGTGACGTGGCTCGGCTTGGTCTTCAGTGTCCCAGGCTCGTGCCTGTGCGAACGGGGACAGCCCTGCCACCAGAAGTGAACTTTGGCTCAGGAAGTTGCTCCACGGTGCATCTGGGCCAGCTGCCTGTTGGAGAGAGAAACCGCAGCAAGCTTTTATCCAGAGACTGGCACAGGCAAGCCCTGCTGCCCTGATAGTCCACACGCTCGGCTTGCTGGAATCCCATGAAAATCTGCCAGCCATTATGCCCTCCAGGATCAGGAAGTAAAATTACAGTTCTCTGAGTTATCTCAATGCACTTTTATTGCTTTATTTTGTGTTTTCCTTTCTGAGCCTTCAGGCTCCATTTCACATTGTTGTCTCTTGCTGTTCTTTCTACAGTTTCCTTCAAGGCCCCCTCCAGAAAGAAGAAGGGCACAACCATCTGAGAGGTTAAAACAGAACATTTCTTTGACATCGCATTGCCTCTTCTTATTTTCCCAGGTTTCACCCTTCTTGTAGCAAGCTCAGGTCCTCAGAAAGCCCTTTGTGTTGTTTACATACCCAATACATAAATTTTAATCTGGGCTTATGTACCTGCTCCCAGCTGCAGTTTAGCCTTCCCCAGTCAGGACACCATTTCTCCCAGTGCTCCCCCACCTGCATGTCTCAGCTGAATGGTCCCCACCCAGTTTCCGGCTGAATGAGGTGTGGCAAACTGAGCAGTTTAAATATTACGGCCCTGTTTGGAGGCCTTGCTCCAGCTGACATGGGTGCCAGGGTGATCCCACTAGCGTTTTAGGTACCGTGGGTGTTTGTCCTGTACTCCATGGTTGAACCCAAGTGGTCCCTGTGACCCCTCACTAGTAGGATTAACATCCCAGGCAGATGAAAGCACTTTCCCAAGACTTTGCACTGGACACAGCAACCTGGGACCTCCCTCATCTCAGAGCCTCTTCCACTGTCCTGCAAACTGTGATCTCTCCCAGTCTGCTTGAAAATTGCAGAGCTCTAGGGAATGGGCAGATTATATGTAGGGCATATTTCCTGGAAGCCAGAAACTGATGGTTTTGTTTAGGCTTTTAGAAGAATTACTATGGAAAATGACAATATACTGGGCTACCTTGCAAGGAGATACATGTGTGAACTTCCCTGAGCAAAACCCCTGTCCAAGCTAGGGTAGTTTTCCTCAGTTTCCCTTTGCCGCTCACACTGAACATCTTCCACTACAGCTCGTTGGTCAGTGCAGCGCCACAAGCATCCGTGCAGAAGCTGCTGGTGCCCTGAACATGGTATTTTAGAAATCCCACTTCAATAAGGTTGCCAACACAGTGCTTAAAATATCCGTGGTGGCTGGAATGAGGTCTCCTAATGCTGGCCAGCCCAGGGGAGCCAGTGTCAGCAGCGGGAAGGATGCCCTGCAGAATAGCTCCGGAGCGGGGAGGGAGCCTGGGAACTCTCTGCCTGGCCACACCGGTACTGTGTGCGTTGACCCGGGGAACAGTTGCTCTGAAGTTTAATGAAGGGAACGGTTGGGCTTCTGTGGTGCTCAGTGGACATCGGCAGCAAGGCAGGAGCAGGTCTCATTCTTGAATGTTGAATCGTTTTTCTGAGGTGATAGAAAAAGCACCTGGGCTTGGCTTCAGTGTTGATCTCCAAGACAGTATAGTGCTATACAGCGTCCTGATGGTGGACCAGTCATGTGGCAACACAATTTTATTCTGTGCCTATTTCTCCCTATCATCCTTTGGTGATTTTCCCCCCCCTTTAGTATGAAATTTCTAGGAAAGCAAGGTTTGCCTGATTCAAGTTGGATATGAAGTGTTTCAGAGCCCTCGCTAGCAGCTCATTGTTCTGGTTTGCTTGTTGCAAATGAGCTTAATGGAAACATAAAAGGCAGGTCAGGGGGGGGAAAAAAAAGAAAAATTGTAAAAAGTAATGAAAAAAACTAATCAGACCCACAAAATTTAAAGACAAATACTGTTAATTAATTCCACTGTTCTCTTATGGAGTGTGATAACATAGACGTTGTTATTTTTAAAAGGAAGTAATATGACATCCCATTTAATTTCTTCCAAAACAAGACAATCTGGCTTACCAAATATAGCCTGACAAAGAAAAATAGAAATTTCCTGATCAAAGATCCAAGAGTGCAGTGCTCCACCTTAAATCCCTCCCACCTATTAGGCCCCCCTTTAGACAAGACAGAGAAACAAATTTTTCACACATCAATGATGCCTCCATAATCAATTTCAAATAGCCCCTTGCATAGGGATGCAAATCTTAGCTTTCTCTTAATAAAGCATTTTAGAAGATGGATGTACTGATCTGATATTATTAAACGAAAAGTGGTCTCTTTTTAATCTAGAGATGCAGGGGCGTTAGTAACAGAGTGAATCAAAGGCCTGGTCTCTTTCTCTTCCTAATTATCAATAGTGTTTTATAATCTTATTAATATTGATACACAGTATACTGAAGATGTGTTAACGTATAATGTATGTAGAGGATAATTAACGAGATCCGAGTCAGATCAATCGCCTATTTGACAGCAAACGGTGTGTGGCTTATAAATTATACATATGCTAGGTATGGCTAGAAATGTTTAAAGTTTCAGTCCAATTCTTCCAGTACAGCACTGGGAAAACTGATGAACTTAAAGGCACAGTCCCTTGCCTGTTAGGTTTATACTGTACACTCAGAGGAATAACTCTTATTTAAAAATCAAAGAGTTCCATTAACTGCCAAGATCTCAAAGCAGCAGAGAAAACACACCTTCTCCTTGTGAAGTGCAGCTAAACAAAAGGCAAAATCTTGTAAGAAAAAGGATGATTAATAAAAGTGAGGTAATTTTCCTTTTGATTTCTGAGAGGAGGTAGCATGCAGGATGTTCCAAATGACAGAAATGATCCCACATCTTCACACTGGCCTTTAACAAGGTTAGACTTGCTAGTGCAGTAAATACAATTAATAATCCCAATTAATATTGCATGTTTTGGTAGGTTTGAGAGCATGAAAGCTTTCCACAGATTACTTTTCACTCCCCAAAGCAGACGCGGCGTGATGAGACGAAGGGATGGAAATGTGGAAATAAAACTTTCCTTTTTTTGTTGTTGCGGAGCTCCTGATAAGCATGGGGCTGAGATGAAAGGAGATGTCAGGTTTAACAAAAATAACATATTATTATTATTAATAATTTACCTCAGGGGTACGACCCAGTGCAATAATGACTGCTTGAGGCTGTGAAACTTCACCGACGTTGTAAAAATGGCTCAGACTTGCTCAGCTTTTCCACAGTAGACCTTGGGGCAAGTTCAGCCATGGTGTGAGGAGACGTGATTCCCAAGGTGGAGAGACTGCATCAGTCCCTTGTGTTTCACACAGGAGGGCTTGAATCAGATTAACTAGCTAGAAATTCAGCTTCCTCTGGAATCAAACTTCTACTGATGTCAGTAGGAGTTTTGCTTGAGGGAAAATATAGGCAGTGCCATGCCAGATCATGCCTGAGATTGGGCATACTTCATCCAGTGCCCTCTCTGATGGGAATCAGCACCTAATGCTGTGGAGAAAGACATAATCTGGGGCTGCACTCAGCCATGGTGTGGATAAATTCCCTCCATAGCACATCCCAGACTATGCCCATCACTGGACAATGCAGGGAGGACAGAGTAGATGACTGCAGTCATCTTGGTTGCTCTCAACAGCACATACCTCGTAAACCTTCCTCACAAGAAATTTTTCAGTAGGAATCTTTGGGCCAGAACCCAGCAAGATCTTGTTTTACCTTGCCTCTAAAAGCAAATGATTTATCCACAAGACAGACTTTGAGGTTTGTTTGGTTTTTTCTTTCCTTTTTTGTTTTTTTCCATGAACCACTATATAAGCTGTACACCTGTATAAATACCCCTCTTTTTTTGAAGCAAGCCAAGTGCTCTTAGTGGCACCCATGACAACATGACAGGCACCAAATTTGTCGCTAAACACAACTTTTTTTGAAGCTAGAGATTCAAATCCACCCAACTTACCCCTGGAAACCCAATGGTCCTCAACAGCATTACCCAAAAACCAGTTTGCACAAGCTGACAGTTCGTTTGTAATTAAACCTGTAACTTATGACTATGTGTGAGCTTGTGCTTGTTGCAACAGAAGCCCTGATGGGCAGACAGGAGCCCCAAGCCGGCTACTGGTGGCAATACCTGGATACCACAGAATTGCCTGATGAAGATTCTCAGGACTAGCAAAGCTTTTCCTGAGTCATCCTTTGTACAGCCTTTGTAGCACCATCTCGGTCAGAGTGGCCAGCCCATCTGTGGTGTGGCAAGCAAAAGATTTGCCTTGTTAAGGTAAGTGGGTGAAAACTGTTTTGCGCTTTGCCAGGTGAAGTGTTAAATACTCGACCCATCACAGGGAAGGACAGGAAAGGCCTGCTAGATTACAAAGGCCATTACTTAATGGCCATGCCATCTCTTGAGCCAAGGTTTAAAGTAAATTATTTAAATTATAACATTATGCCCTTTCCCCTGGGAGGATCACAGGGCTATGCTAGCATGAATGAGTGAATGGTCATAGCCTCCAGATGAGGCAGCTGCGGCATACGGGAGCTCGTGTCAGAGTGCTCAAAATGTCCATAACTTCAGAAAAATGGACCCCAAGCTGAAAGCAGCAACAGTTTTGATACAAGTGAATTCCTCTCAGTCTCTCAAGATGAGTCAGTAGCTAAATCAGGTAAAACTGCTCTAGTCTCCTGACTCTCCAGCACTGTGTTTGAACCATTAGACTCATGCTTCCTTTTGTCCATTAGTGGCTTCATTTCTGTCTCATAGCATTAATTCAGGTTATGCTGCTTGCAGTGCTCCATATAAATGAGTTTAAGACCACACAGGTTCACAGGAATCGGTGTGGTCAGGAAATGCTATTCTCTCTCACTCACACCTTCCCATAAAGGATCCAGTGGAAGATTTTTAATTGTGTACTGTCCCCTGATCAAGTTGGGTGGTCACCGCCTGGACAGAGTCTGGGCTTGCCTGTTGTCTCAGCCTGCTTTCCCTGTCATGCCCTCCGAGTTGCCTTTGTTCCCATTTTACACTTACCTTTTTTGTTCCATTTTCTTGACACAATTTAGCCTTGGTTGACTATATTGAAATAATATGTCAAATATAGTCTTAACTGTAGGTCAAAACTGCTTCTCCAGTTAAGTGCTCTAATCATGCATTGTTGCTGAATCTTTCTCAGTGGAAAGTTGAGATCAGAAGTCTCCTCTTCATCCCTCTTTTCCCCCAGACAGGGATATCCATCCATGAGTGCTGTGACCATACGGTGTTACCCTCCACAATTTCCAAGTAAAAAAAAAGAAAGCTAATTTTTCAAACACAGACCCTTGAAAAAAAGACCAAAGTATCCCATCTGGATATTCACTGGCTAATGCCAGTCCAGGACCAGTCTTTAAACACCATTCTGTAACAAAACACAATGAATTAACGTTAAAGATAGCAGGAAAATTGAGGTACAAATCAGCTACAGGAAGGAACAAATTAACAGTAGGAAGGAAGCAGCAAGTTCAGATAGCGGGGAGCTGTGCTGGTTTGCAATGCCTGGAATGAAGACATCCCCCTCCTCCCCAAAGCAAGCTCTGGCATGCCCATGGGTTAGGCTGGTCTCATACCAAAAGGCTGTAAGATATTTATGGTCCAGACAGCACCAGCCTGAGGCCATGCAAACAGAGCTATTGGATCCTATTTTGGAGAGCTAATTTCACAACACTGAGTTTTTTAACGCAAAACTGAGGATGCGTATGCATTTTATAGTGCTTTTGGCTAAACAATTAGCCCTGGAGCAGGGAGACCTGGGTGTCTTAGCCATCAAGGACAGCTGAGTGGGGACCATACTTCACACCAACCTGTCCCCACCAGCCTGGGGAACCAGCCTCATCACCAAGAGGCTTGGGAGGTCAAAACTCGAGGTGATGGGGACAGGCTCTGCTCCTCACCTCAAAGGGTGAGATTTGGAGCAGCAGCCAGCCTCCCTGCCTTGGCTGGGAGCTGCTTGGGAAGCTCCAAGCGCCATCCCAAACTTGAAGCCATCAGCAGTCCAAGACCAGCTTTTAGAGCCAAAGAGGTCAGCTGAGCAGTGCTTTTTTTTTCCCTGTCCCACACCTCCCACTCTCCCATACACTCCTTTTTAGACTGCTCTAAATTGCAGTTTAATGCTCATTACCAAGTCAGCAAGTGCTAAGGAGCAAGGAGAAGGAGGACATTGAGTGTGTGGAGGCAGAGAGGGGAGGCAAGGGCCGCAAGGAGATGGCACCACCACACTACCTCCGAGAGGCGGGTGCTGGAGGCCAAGCCTCAATGCATTATGTCCAACAGCTTCCTTGCAAACGCTGCCTTTTCACCTACTGAGTCTCCTTTCTCCTTGTAGCCCCCAAAAACACAAAGGCAAACAGAAAGGAGAAAGTGTGGAGCCCAGGCAGGCTGGGTGTGAGAGGATGGGGTGAAGGGGCTGCAGCCACTCCAAAGCCCCCACCCTGCCAGAGGCAGACTCATCACCTGTGACGCATGGCTGCCTGGAAGGATGCTCTTCCCTCAGCTAAACCACACTGAAATGCCTCCCTGTCCAGTGGCCTGTCAGGGTTTTGTCAGAGGATGTCAAAGCACCAACATGACAGAGTCCGTGTCTTGCCTCTAGGTACCCCAATTTATATTCCAGTACTTTTCTCAGCGATTTGTGATAATATGCCAGATTTTACACCTGAGTGGCTGAGGCCCTGGCATATTTCCCTGTCTGCCAACTGTCGCAAATGGAGGTGAGAATGGTGAAGCCTTCATCAGCCAATACGACGCCAGTGAAAGCAGGGTGCAGCAGACGCCAAAGATGCCATACCTGCTTTCACATCATCTTTTTTTTTTTTTAGATCAGACTGGTGCAACTTCCCAGTGCATATAAATCCTCAGGGCTTTTTATTTAAATCTTTTAAGTTTGAAATATTTTCCCCTCCATAAATAAACTGTTTTACAATGAGATAAGTTTAATGGGGAGCCCATAAAGCAGAGTTAAGCGCATTGGCAACATCCAAGGGTAAAACACACAGGTAGTAAAATGGTTTGCAGATTGCATCACTTCCTGGAGTCCTTGGACAGAGTGTCTTTACGTCTTCTCGGGTTCAAGCATGGTGCTTACGATTTTATCAAAAGTCAGAATATGTTTCTAAGGAGCTCTGCCTAGCCTGGAGCACTGGTGTTTGAACAGAGAAAGAAATTATTTTCAGAGGAGAGGTGCATGTCCTGGCTGCAGTCTGGAGACTGACCCACCATCTCACGCCATTTCATGCCTCATGCTCTGCATCGACTTTGGAGGGCATTACAGGCACTGGCCTCCTTCATGCAGAGACACTTTATAGTCAACCTGGACCACTCTAGCAAATACTAGCAGAGTGTATTAAAGATCCATGCCTTTCCCCCAACTGGTGCAGTTAACTAGGAAGCTTTAGTGATTGATTCAATCTGGAATTTTACAAAAAGCTAATTTCCCATGTAGGCAGCAAAGGAAGAGAGCAGAAATTTTAAAGGCCTCAGCACCCTGGGTGCTCACTGAAAACTAAGTCCTTTTGAGAATCTGACTGTTAAGGTGTCACCATGGGAGTTTGCAGAAGCATTGAGCACTTGAGAAAAACAGACCTGAGCTTCACTGCCTGCAGGTATACTTACCTCAAGTTTCTTTCTTAGGATAAGACTTCAAGAGAAAGTGGCTCTAACATAGCAGCTTGCTTCTCCCTCCTTTCTTCCCCCTCCCTTGTCACTCTTCAGTCAGGCAGTTCAGCTCACTCAACCACTGGAAAACTACTCACATTTTTTTGCCAGTTGGTGGGCTGTTTCAAAGCAGCACTGAGCCTGATGCAAGGGATGTAGTGCAGAGGAAGGAGAGGTGGTGTCAGGAAAACCCTTTAAGGTCAGCTCAGCCATACACTGAGGGTGCACGCTCCTCTGCCATGCTGTCTGAGCCCACTGAAACATCACGAACCAGCTCTGCTGCTGAGAAGGATGGCTATGGTGGCTCTGGTAGCAGCTGGACTGCTCTGAAAATACAGCATAGATTATGGGTGCTTGAAATCTTTTGAAAAGCTGGCACTAAGAGAGAAAGAAGGAAGGTGTCAAGTCAAGTTGGCCTAATTCCACTTTAAAATCATATTGTAGCCACTTGTGTACAATACAGACACTATTTTGCTTCCCTTCTTTAGGTAGCTGAGGACTTCAGGGCAGATCAATTGTTTTCTGTCTTTCAATTCACACAGAACCAAAAGAATGATTTTTTCCATTCACTTTCTAAATTCCTTATTTTAGTCAAAGATGCAAATACCCCACAGCGTCTTCATGCTAACTAAACAAAAGCAAGTCCTCTTTTACAAACAAGACCAGCAAATTAGAAGATGAGAGTCCTCTTTTTCTGTCCATTTACCACTCTTTCAATCCTCCTCCCCATCTTTTCAAATCCTTGAGGGAAAGAGATGAGCTTTAAGCATGCCCCGGCTGTCGCTGTAGATGTATGTTTGTACATACACATTCACTGGAACCTTTGCACTTTGCTAATCCACGCAGGTCATGATGAGCATACAAACCCCAGCCACCTCGCCCCTCAGCGAAGATTTACTAGTCTATGCAGAGTGAAGACACTATTGTTAAGACTACATTGACCTCTTGAAAGGTATTATAAAATATTCACTCATCTCCTGTGAAGTATTATCATAAATAAATGGAGGCACATAAATGAATGAAGTACATTTCATGTCATAGTACATAAATTCATTTGCTTCACATTGCCTGACTCATTAAAAAATGCAATACAGTTTTGGAAGATAAACTCCTAAGTAAAAACTTATGTATTATACGTGTAGATACTGAGTTAGTAAATATACTGCACATATCAAAATGCTGTGTAATAATTGCAAAGCCACAGATAAATCATTTTAGCATGCACCTTTGCCTTCATGTGTTTTGTTGTTCACCAATGGTGGACAACAATTTGTTCAACAAAAATGTGGTGACTCCGCCACACTGGACACTTCCAAGAGTCGTCTGGACAGGGCGCTGGGCCATCTTGTCTAGACTGTGCTCTTCCCAGAAAGGTTGGGCTAGATGATCCCTGAGGTCCCTTCCAACCTGGGATTCTGTGAATGGTTCAATCTCATCCCTATATAATTCACCAGCACTGGAGCTTTGTACTTTAGAAAAAAAAGAGTGAAATTCTGGCTGTCATGGAAATCTGTGAGAAAATGCACTTTAAATTAAGGGGGCCAGAATGTGAGTCCTTGAAAGTCCTCAAGTGCCACAGCTAAAAATGGAGATTTTTTCAAACCTGCCCGAGGATTAAGAATCACAATCCCCTAAATTTCAGGGAGGGGGGGAGGAAATGTACACATATATTGTGGTATCTTTGTAATGAATGTGTGAGTCCTACAGTAAAATATTACTTGACATTTTTTCCATTTATACTACAACTTCGACCAGCTTACTTGGACTTGCCAACTAAAGTCCTGAAAGCACTTATGCTTGTGTCTATTTTTCACTTCTGTGGCTAATCCTTTTGAAGTCTTAGGATCTAGTTGTTGTTGTAAAGCAGAGTATGTGCATAAGAAGAAGTCTAATAATTTATGAGACTACTGACAAGAGCTTTGTACCACTGGAAGAAGACAATACCGAGCTCTTTGTGAGGGTGGTCAGACACTGGAACAAATGGTAGAGAGAGATTGTGGCATCTTCATCCCTGGAAACAGCCAACCTCCAGGCAACGTGCTGTAGCTGGCCCTGTTCTGAGCCGGGGAGAGTTGGAGTGGACGATCACCATTTGGTGATGGTGTGATCTGCGTGTACCTTAGAACCAGAATTAGGCTAACATTCTGTGCACTAGAAATGGCTGCATCGTTACATTTAGCAAAATAATACAATGAGAATGGTGTAACATAGGTCACAATGTTTCTCTCCTTTGAAAGTCAGTGTTTGATATGTGGCTGTTAGAAAGCAATATTTTTTTAAAAGTCAACACACTCACGTACATTTCTTGGGCTTTTTAGATCCCTCTTTTCTTAATGCGCTCAAATGCTAAGCACCATTCCAAATTCATGTCAATATATCTATTGACATCTTTCTTGCTGTTTTTCTCTTCTATTCTCTGTGGTATCTGTCTTGCCAACTGCTCCTGAGATCTTTGGTTATGATGTAGCAAAGCCCTTAAGCACATGCTTAACTTTAAGAATGCAAACAGTCTTTGTGAATTCAGCAGGACATTTCCTTTAACTGCTTTGCTGGGCTGGGGCCAAAGTGCTCAGTGCTCTATATACAGATCGAAATATAATAACTCACACACAGTTAGTTAGAAAATCACTGCAGAGCGTAAAATAAATTGGAACAGATTTTTCCCAGTCCTTTCACAGAATTTGGCCATGAAACACTACAAAATTCTACCAGCTCTGAATATAGTTTATAAATTAAGGGAATTCAAGTCATCAACATATGTCATGGAAAATATCTGGTTTATACACAAAGTTACTTTCACATGCACATTTTTTTCCTCTCCCTCTTTCTCGCACACACACACGCACGCTTACACACTTATGAGACTTAGGCCTGCTTGACTCTGTTTCTTATAAACTATGTTCCTCAGCAAATGTCATAACTTATAGGTTCTTCTAAAGTTCAGAAAATCTGCACAAATTGCTAAGTAAAAGTTCATGATACTTTAAAGCTCTTAAGAGACATTTTGGGGGAAGCTGTACAGAAGTTTACCAGCGGTCTGCAGATAAGCACAAACAAGGCAGAGATGCAAACACAAGACCAGCCTAGCAGGGTCAGGGCAAAGGTCTGAGTTCTTGCTATACCAGGTGCCCAGATAAGGGCACAAGAACAGGGCAAATGTATTGTGGCATTTATATATCCTGAGTTTGTTCACTCAGCTTCCAGCAACTGGCAGCTCAGGTCTTCCCAAGCCAGAAGTGGTATACCAGTATTTACTAGTACATGATTTTTAAAATTTTTTTAAATTTCATTATTTCATCTAGTTCCTTTTTAAATCTGTGTAAACTTCTGGCACTCACAAAATCCTGTGGCAATGAGTTTCACAACTTGATCGAGTCTGTGAAGGGGTGCCACCAAACACGTGCTGTTTGTTGTGAACATGCTGCTTGCTCATTGTCTCATGCAAGAACTAGGGGCAGCAAATGAAACAGCAGTTTGTTATTCACCTTCCCTGCGCCATTCATGAATTTGTGTTCTGCTGTAACATCCCCCCTCTGCCAGCTCCTGTCTTAGCTGAAAAATCCTCCTCCATCTAATCATTCCCCTGTAACATTCTTTGCACAAAGGAAGAGCTGATGTGCTGGAAGAGGCGAGCTGTCTGCTTCAACAAGGTGCTTCTAGGGCAATTTGAACTCCCAGGCTAACAAGACCTGGACAAATTGATTTTGCCAAGTTGTGATGGCTTAAACTTTTGCACTGTGGTAATGAACCGCCCCTCGTGCATCTACTAGAGTCTGCATGCTGCTAGTTGTGAGCTGTAAAATAATGTCATACGTGAATCTCAAAAGAAAACCATCCTTTCTTTTTACCACTAAAATGAGAGAACTCTTAAGTGAACAAAAATTTCTCAAAATTGTTTGTGTGAAGTGTTCTGCTGTTTCTAAGAACCAGAGCTTGTCTCTCTTTTTGTATCGTTTGAGACATAGCAGGGCAAGATTGAATGGTGGAGATGAGGCCAGTTTCTTCCTTGACGTACTTACTTCAAACTTTCTTTGTGGGTTTTTGTGTGGTTTGTGGGTGCACGTGTGTGTGAGTTCATTGTACACTACTAAGGTTTAGGCAAAAGAACTGGTCAACAAACAGCATGACTACTAAAAACTGGATTATGCTGCTCAGATGGGTAGCTGAAAACAACAGAATAAATGAGCAAAAAGAATCATCCAGCTTTTCTGTGTCATGCTAAAATTCCTCTTAGTAGAGTATAATCTATATTAAAGACTGCAAGATTACCTCCAGCTCCAATAGCTGATATTCATGCACGCTTCCAGATGGTCTTCTCCTCTGATAAAGAGTTATTGTTAACCTGCTTTGCATTTCTCATAAGCTGTGCTTGCTGCTGCATTTGTTCCCACAGCATTCATTCAAGTCTGCAAGGTCTAAATCTCGTATTCCTGCTGTAATGCTTTGAGACCATGAGATGTTTCACTAACACACCTAGAAAAAACAGAGGCTAATGCCCTGCCTTTATTTGCAAGTGTGTTACCTTATGAACCACAGTTAATCCAGTAAGAAAGTGGAATGAAATCTTGGCTTCATGAATGCCAACAGCAAAACTCACACTGACATTGAGGAGTTCAGGAATCTACTGACTTCTTCGGCCCTGCCAAATGTTGCAAATCCATCCGTGCTGATGTCCGTAAAATGAGAAGTGAGATAGAAAGACAAGGATTGAACCCCAAAACGTGGTGCTGCTCTATGGGAATCTGTAACTCTTACTTTGTGCCTCCTAATGGGCATTCTTTCTCCTTTTTTTTCTTGGCTGCTTTTGAGTGTTTCTGGTGTGCCCAAGCAGGGTGAGCACTGGCTGTGCATTCAAATGTACCAGGTACAGTGCGTCTGCTCTGGGGTGTTAATGAATGTTGGCATCAGGAGATTGGCAAGGGAAGAGCCTCGTAAGAAAAGCCTTTTCTTTAGAAAAGTTCTTCCGTGCCCCATGGCTGAGGGACAGATTTTAGTGTGTGTCCAATGGGTTGCTGATTTTCTCATGACTGTGTCTAAGAATTTGTGTCCTGCTGTCCAAAGTGCTGGTCTAAACTTTGCATGATGGTCTGGAAGTGCCAGCTCTTGAAAACATAGGCTTGGAGGTGCACCTGGTGTCTGTTCTTCCTCCTCCAGTGGCCAGGAATCCAACTTAACGCACTTGACTGAATGTGAGTCTATGGAATAAGTTTCTGCTGTCCCACATGAATAACAAAATCCCATCAGCTTTCTTCATAGGGTTCACCTTGATTTCCTTAGTTAAAACATAAATAGTGTTGCTATGCTATGTTCTAGCTGTGGCTCTGCATCCTTTGTGCAAGGTATAAACACACATATATTCCTCTTGCATTAAGAAGGTGTACTACAAATATTATATATTGAGAGGTAGGACAGATCAACTCAAAGGTAACAGTGGGTAGCATGGATACAGTTCCTACAAGACTCCAGGACAGGCCAGACTTGGTGTGATTAACAATCATCAGCCCTTGGAGCTTAAACAATGGCATATTTAAAGTCATGGGTGGCTTCAGTACGTTTCCTAGTGGGCAAGTGTCCACATGACAAAAGCACCACTAGAACTGGCAATAAGTGGCACACTGGCAGCTTACCCAAAGCAACCGATAGACGGGAACCCAAAAGAGGAACACTCTCATGTTCCCAGGAAGATGTTTCCTAGATGGGTTTCTGACAAACTGATGGGTAAGCCAACTGTCCTGTATTGCTAAGGGGTCAGCATGGCACCGTTCCCATTCCCTAAAGACATGTTTAATCTTTGACAAGGTACAGTGTTTGATAGCAGCGTTGTTTACAAATGCATGTGCTCAGTAGAGCTGTGTGCTGGACTGTAAATGCCATATCACACACTGAATGGTCTTCTGAACTCTTCTTTTGCTAGCCTTTTACCGCTGAACAGAGAGAAAAATGGCCCCATTTTAATCACCAAGCCCTATTTTCTTAGAGGTAGCTCTTTCCACAAAGATACAGTCTATGAAATCCTTTAGTCACAAGAAATAAAGCCAATGATTGATTTGTATTCTGCAGTGCACCCTCTGGCTAAAACCAAGTTATAAGTACCAAATGGTTGAGACGGGGCTTGTGAAAGGGCAGTTATGTGAGTGGCACTAGAAGAAAAATGTTAATAAAGGGCAGTCCATTGAACTGAGGTTAAATACTTTCATACTTCTCAACCAACCCAGAAATGTCCCTGAATTCTCATTAAAAATGTTCTTCATAATCTGATATTTTACCTCATTAAGGAAGTGGGATCTTAAGGATCAAGAAATATCACTTTGTTGAGGAGAAATAAAGGTAACAGGGACATAGCTTTAAAAAAATCCTTTATTCCTTTAATTTTCTTCAAGCATTTGTCTTGCCTTTTAGTTAATTTGTCTGGGGTTTATTTTATTTTTAAAGTTTGGGTTTTTTAAACGAGTGAGCTTAAAGAAGTTTGGAGGCTTGTCCCTAACCGTGTGCAAGCTCATTTATGGTCCTGAGGCAGAGCTGAGCCAGGAGGGCAGCCAGTCCTCCCGCTGCCACATCGGGCACCTGCCCTTCGACCAGCCCTGCTCGCCCTCCCTTTCCCACCCCATTGGCCCCTGCATCACCCCTTGGGAACAGGCAGGGTCTAATCCCAAATAAGTGTTTGATGCTTTGGTGTTTTCCAGACTGGGCTGGAAGTCTCAGGGAAACAAAACCCTGCCAGGTATATTCCAGTACTCTCCTGCTTCCGGTTTAAAAATGGCCAAAATCCCGATACCCTGGGAAAGGACTTTACAAAACTTAGCAAAAGCCTGCGAGCGCCTGAGTCATGGTTTGGGACGTCATCAAGTCTGGCCGACCAAGAGTTAGCTTGCAGGAGTTTATATGAAGCACACAGTACAAAGCTTGGGTTTAATCCAGATCATTATGTACCTCACCAGTGGGATTTTGAATCCGGTGCTTTGGTTTATCCTGCAGTTGTGCTGATTTTCAGCTGTGCCACTCAGTACAACCTGGGCTTTGGAATGCTTTGAGGATGCCAACCCCATCTCTACTTTAAGCACATAGAAGGTCCCAGGGAAGGTTGCTCTGTATTATCATTTGCCAAGGGAAATGACTGATAAAAATGGTGCGAACTGACAAGCTGAGGCTAGCTTAAGGATGCACACTTGTTAAGGAGAAGCCCTGCAATGCACAGGGGGACATACTTGAATGGAGATTCCCACTCCGTGGCCAGCAGAGCGCTGACCTCATACAGCAAATGGACTGACCTCCAAGAAACTGTTGCAAGGATAGTGTCTGCCTCCTTAGGAAGGGGTGTCACATCTGTGAAGACTTTTCTCCCTCATTAGGGAACAGCATATACCTTGATTTCAAATCATATACATGATAAGCCAACATTTGCTTTAAATTTAAAATTAGGATAAAATAACATTTTCATAAGTGCATTAGTTCAATACACATTTAGTTACAGTTGCCATGTTTGAAAGTCAGGGTACATTTGATTTTGGACTATTCTTTATAAAAAGTTTAACCTTTTTTGTTTAGCAAATGCCAGATTTTGAACAAGTTTGTCTATATTGACTGAGTAGTGGTTTTTTTCTGCTACAGAAGCGTTTAATCCTGAGAAAACTCAGATCTGAAAGCCTCTTCGTTGGCTGAAATGCTCAAAGATTTAACAAATTCAGCAAGTAGGAAAATTAATCTTTGAATAGAAGAAACAATCTGACACAATAAGCCATAAAACTAGGTGCCAGGTGTCGTAAGGAAGTTCTTCGTGCAGTACTTGCTTAATGTATACTCAAAATGCATCCACTTTTGTTCGAAGATCCAACAAAACATATGAAATTGGGTTACACCAATTCTCTTGATCTATGAATCTTCCACTGTGTCAAAGATAATACACCAAACAAACTTACATGTAAATGGTGTGATAAAATGATCTACTGTATACATTATCATCCATTAATATTGTTGGGGCTAATGCATTTCATCTGTCATACACTTTGTTTTATATTATCCCCACCTTACTAAAAAAATACCATAAAAACTGCTAAGTTGACAGTCATGCAGGTTATCTGCTGGAAAGCGAAATTCCAAGGACATCTTTCCTGTCACTGTTTTACCCACAGCTGCCGGTGAAGAAGGAAGCAGCGTGGTCTGGTTGTCAGGAAAGGCGGGCTCTGCTCTGGGCATTGCTGCTCTCCTCTGGGCAAGCCACTTCATTTTTTCGTGCTTGTCTCCCTCTCCCACTCATTGTCTGCCCTGTCTCTTGTTTGTAAATAAGTGAGGCTGCGTGTGTTTTCACAGTAATAGTGTAACGGGCCTCACACTTGGCAGAAGTCTCCAGGCTTTATAGTATAGCATAGTAAGTCAAAAATAGCAATTCATAATAAGATGAGAGACTCTGAGATCACTCTGACCTTGAATTCTCTCCTGTCTTTTAACAGGGAGAGGGTGAAATTGGACTGAAACAGCCCCTTCGTTTTGCGTAGAGCCACCAATGACCCAGGCTGCGTTTGAACCACAGCCCTAGAGGCGAAAGGCTTTGCGTCTCATTGCCAATTCACAGCAAGAACATAACTTGAGCCCACACACTAATGCTAAGCAAAGGCTGAGTGTTACTAATCCTTATTCACATATCTACACCTATTAAAGTCACATGTGTGAAGGTTTGCAGCACTTGTTCTTTTATTGTAGAGACTGGCCCTTTCATAACATGTTCTTAAATCAAATAAAAAATGGAATTATCTGCCAAAAAGAGAGGAAAAAAAAGGACAAATGCAAGAAGAATACATGGCTTTCTTCCTCGGACATATTGTGCTGAATGGCGTTGTTTGGCTTAAACTGAAACATTATGTTTTTATAAGGCTGAGAAGAATGTTTAGGCATAATGGTTTAAAAGACTCATTATCGCAGGTGCTGCACTTTATTCTCCAGTTCATTCTTATTACCGGGAAAGCCACCTCCGCAAAGGCTGCCTGGTGGTGTCCCTCCCGCTGGAACGCTTGCCCTTCTCACTGGCTGCATAATGTGTGGAGGGCAGGATTATCCGACTCGCTAACCATCCCTCCCGGCCCACATGGCTCCAGGATGCTGGGGAAATCTACTTGGATAAGATCTTTCAGATTCTGACTTTCAGTGACCCTGTGACAGAACAAGATAGAAAACTGCTGCTTTTTAAAATGGCAGGTAGTTACTTTCGGCTGCTAACAGATTTCCTCATTCCTGACAGAATTTATAAGCATCCATTATAGTTCTTTTTTTCCCTTCATGTAAATTATGGGTATTAGTCCTGAAAAACCTTAAAGAATTCTCATGAAAAACCATGACATCCCTCCTGATGCTTGCATCCCCATGGACCAGGCATTTCAGAAGGGAGACCAGGTGGAGCGATGGAAGGCAAGAGACTGCTTTAAAAAGAAAGTTCTCTCATTTTTTCAGCCAATAATGGCTGCCAGGGATGAGTGACGGAAGTTGCATGTCCAGTGCTTTTGTGAGCAAAATCACAGTGCTCACAAGCTGTGTGTTATAACTGCAATCAGTCATGATATCCTTTTGAGCCTTTTACCAATACATGGGCAATCATGCAGAATAAATCTCTTAATTATTGTCTTACATATGATACTGTTTTTTCCCTGATGCTAATGGAAACTTATCACAGGTAAATCACACTTGTCTGGAAGCTGAGCAGCCTAAAATGTAAAATGACAGGATTTCTTCTCCTGCTTTCTCTGTACCCATAATTCCAGTCTTACTTCTTTCCCGCCAAAAAAAAAAAGCCATTCTTTGAACCACTGCTTTTCCAGCAGAAGCTCCTATCATCACTTCAATATCCCCATGTATCTTCCCCAGAACCTCAGTCATCGCTTCTTAAAAGTAATCTGTAAAGACAGCTTTTTTTAGCTATTCCTATAAAACCACAGCTTCTGAAACCCAGTGGTCTGTGGGGCATGGACGGGTGTTCTGTTTGGGAGATGTCCTGTCATGTCATGCCAACTCCAGGCCTTCACTTCCCAATGGTCCTACAGGCAGCCTGGTTCTTTGTTAGAGGAAAGAGGACAAAGGGTTTAAGTTTAAAATACATCAATATTTTACTGATGGTACTTTGTCACTAAACAGTGTATTTTTCACATGCTATGCAGTTACGACTAAGAGGTGGTCTGTGTGGGATGAAATAAGAAATAATGGCCCATGAAGTCAGGGATAGAAGGCAAAGTATCCACAGAGCAATATAAAGAAGTTGTCCCCATTGCACACAGCCTGTGGAGCCTGTATTCCTTCTTTATTCAATCTATTTTCTTTATCTGTTGTTGAAATTATTTTATACAAAAGTTACTGTAGAAAGTAATGTGGCCTTCTATTGCCTTTTGCATATCACACTCAGTAGAATAAAAGCACTTTGGTTTTATAAGGAAATAAAACGTAATGTTCATTATGAACACGTGATCAAATTCAAGTAATCAAATCCAAGTCCTGACATCACGAAAAGAATTTGAATACTAAAAACAAAAAAGGAAAAAGTCTCAGACATCTTCACTCACCCTAACTGCCAACGTCTGCCGCTCAGCATCAGTACCCCGCTGATATCAGGGATTAAAAAAGCAACGTATTTGTTGCATACACCTGTATTTTTCCGCTGAATTCCTGGAAGACCACCCCAAACTCGGTCAGAGCAGAGCCGATCAAGCAGTTTGCTCCTTGTGAATCTCTAATGAGCTCTTGGGTGCTGGGTTGCTGCGAGCCTGAATGGACCTCTCAGTGCAGTGGTGAGCTCCCAGTTGATTTTCTGTTTTTAGTGAATACATATTTTTATTTGAAGCCACTGCAAAAATTATTTCAGGCTGAAAACAAGCATTCCTGGATCTTATAAACAAACAGTATAAATAAAGAAGCCAGGCCTTCAAGTGAGACTTTGTTCTAGAGGAACATTAAATGCAGTGCATCACACACACTCACAGTCACTCTTCGCACCCTCTTTTTAATTTATACTTTCTTTTATTTGCAGGCTTTTAAAAAAGAATTACATAGCATAGCACAATTGGCCATCAAACTGAAAGAAAAAAAAAAGTAACCCAGTACTTTACCCAGAGGTTGGAAATGCTGCAGACAGAAATTGTTAAATCCTTAACATATCAATCCAGAGTTGTATAATTCACATCCAGACCTGCTACCAAGTCACGGGGGGGTGACTTAATATGTTCCCCAAAGTCCATTATGTTATCCATATCCAGGAAGATATCTGTGCCAGGGCTTTCTTGAATCAAAGCGATGTCCACCATTCTTCAACTGTGGGCCTGCTGAGAATTTTTTTTTCCCGTTTCTGGCAAATAGATAGCTGGCTCTAGTGCATGCCAGATTGATGCACTTTGCGACTGATCCCTTAATAATATTCAAGTCTCCTAGCCCCAGAACACAAAAGCTCAGCAACTGCACAGTTATCTACCTCCAATATTTTTTGCTGATATAAAAAAAATCCTATTACCTCCCTCCCCAAAAAAGCACTCGTTCTCCTGTGCTATACCTCACAATTTTAAATTTTTTTTTTTGGCTTTCATATAGGTCTACCAACAAGCAGATTTATTTGTAGTTTTAGCAAACGTGGGGAGAGGCTACAAGTGAAAGAGTGAGAGAGGGAAAGAAAGGGAGGGGGGAGGAGAGACTGCATGTGAGTTTTACCCTTGGGGGCTACATTACATCTATGCAATATTTTCTAATACGTGTATTCATATTAAGATGCCCTGCATGACTTCAGAGCTTCCTCCATCATGCACAGCTATTAGTCTTAAGTCAAGTCTATGTGTGGAGCTGTTTTCCAATTCTGATTAAAAATTCCAAGGATATAATTGTTAAAAATATTACCAACCACCTATTGCAAATAAAGCATTTTTCAGAAATCAAGAACTAAAAGTAAACAGCCCAGTCTGGCTTGATTTCTTATGTTTTTATTGCTGTACCCCTATGAGACTAAATGGATAGAACTATTTTATAACATTGTGCTGCTGTATAATGCTCTTTAGTTGCAATATCATGATATATTAATATATACCTACACTTCTGTCTTCAGCAGTTCCTTTCATCTGAACAGATCAGATCTAAGCCACTTTTTTTCAGTCTTTTTTGATTTGTGGACCCCTACAAATTTCCTATGAAAAGTATGGCCCCCTTTGGAATTTTCATATGCAGAGATTGCTACATAGCATCTGCAAACTGGTTTTCCTTAACCTTTTATTGGTAAAGGTAGCAGGAGTCTGTAGGTCACAGACTGAACACATTTTCTAAGACCTTATAAGTTAATTAAACTGCAAACCCCTCACCCATTAGACCAGCAATACCTCCACTTTACACAGGTGCTAGCAAAGGGACAGAAAGGATCATTGTCTTCCCAAGAACAACCCCATAAACAGAAACTTTGCCTGGGACACCGTATTTCAACAGATGCACTGTTAGCCTTCACTCTTCTCGGGCAGCAATAGATCTGTCAGTGTGAACAGTGGGCACAGAGATCTACAGAGATTTGAAGGCGCCTTGAAAATGAAGCTGCTGAGCCTCTGCCTACAGTGTGGCTTCACGGGGAACCTTTTGCTGTATTTTCAGTAGTACCAAGATGTTTTAAACTGTAATCAGGCTTTTTTCCCTGTCCTTTGGATGATAGGATATAAAAGTCACTGCATTCAAGATGTTGTGGGTTTCTTTTTTTTTTTTTTTCTGTGGTGCTTGCTTGTGATACATAAGGAAGACTTAAAAATTGTAGTCAAAGCTGTTTCTTTGCTGCTTGTTTGCATTTCTGGTATAGGTCTTATCTTTCACAGCAGACTACATTGCCACTGGATTGCTATAAAAAAATAAAGCAGGAGAGCAGGACAGCCCATTAAGTGAAGATTAGAAGTTGAACAAATTGGGAAGCTACTTTTCATGGAACTGTTAAAATCATCTGGGTTTGCTTATTTGCTCTTAAACTATAACCTTGTGAAATGTGCAGTAGAGATTAAATCGTCAAAGTTTCAGCCCCTGTGCCCTTCCATTTCAATGTGTGAGAGTTCCCCCTGCACATTCTGAGATAAGTCTGGACTATTTTTGTTAGAATAGTTAGTGCATTCAGAGTGACTTGTTCCAGTACAGATAAGGCAAGTGGTGCTTTACAATGTACTAGCTGGTCTTGCTGATGCGCGTGTTACAGCAGGCTAAGTATCACTTCCTCATCTACACTGGAAATTTGGAGTAAATTAGGATATTCTAGCTAGGCTTTTGTAAAAAAAAAAAACCACCAAAAAAAAAATATTTACAATCCTCAGGTCAAACTGCTACAGACTCTAAGATTAACTCCAACACAGAGATTCCCAAACTCTGCATAGTCTGGTAGTCTATGGGAGGATGGTGGGTCTGAATGTCTTTATTTCCATTTTGGAGGAATGCAGCTGATGAGAGTAAGATAAAATTAAAAGAAAAGCTAAAGGCAGTCAACAATATGTGCGATTTTTTTTCTAACATAATTCTTCCAGTGGCCATAACTGCAAGACTTATGATGCGATCTCGGCTGGAAAAGGAAAAGGATTTGATATTTTTGAGTGGGAGAAGGGGTTTGCAGTATAATGTTGGTGCGACAATGGCATTAATAACACTGAACAAGCAGCATGGTGACCAGTGGGACTCGGGCAGTCTGCTCTCTGGGCACCTTCCCCCATGGGCTCTCTGATCTCTGACACCCACACTGCCCTCTCTCCATGGACCTTCCTTCCTCTGGGCACTGATTTGGACCTCTCTTACAGTCACCAAGTTGTGGGATGTAAATATTGTTGATATCTCAATCTCCTGCCATGTAAGTTGATCTATGGTTACAAATGTTATAGCGTGATGAGGTGAGCCTCTTTTCTCCAAGAAGCTAAGATAAAAGAGGTGAGATTGTCAGCCAAAAAAACTAGGGAAAGTTAAACTTCTTGTATCTCTCTGATGAAAAACAAGCATAATAAATCTTTTAGAAAGGAAAACAAAATGAAGGTGCTCTGTGCTGTTAAGAGAAACAACTCCAGAAGGATTTTACATGAAGTTTTAAGAGTTCTGGTCAAAGTTACACTAGAATATCATATATTCTCTTGAATTAATGTTGGTGCCAGTTCCAGAGACTGTACCCCAATGTCACAATCTTGGCATTTCCCTTAAAACCACAGTTCCTGGATAACTGTATCTCAGAATCTCTGTGCTTTCTTCATTAAAAAATGGAAATGCCTGTCCTTTGTGGTCTTTATGGTCAAGATTTCAACTAGGGAATGCAAACAGGAGTGTACTGTAAACTGGCTTAATACTCCAGACAATAAATTCAGGGCATACAAAGGCACTGTTTCTTTTGTCAGCTCATAGTTGTTTCCTTCTATAAAGTATCTTCATTATAATTGGGGTTCAGCCCTTAGGGATGTAAAACTTTGGTGTGTAGTCTGTGCCAGTCCTTCAGGCGCTGGCTGCAGTCAATAGAGCAGACAGGTACCGGAGCGAGGTGAGTCACTGCACAGTGGAGATATTTTAGCTAGCTGGGATGAATCACTGTTTGGGCCTCTTTATTAACTATACAGGACACTCAGATGGCCTGCTTAAAGCCAGGTGAAACAAAATGTTCTCTGACATGTTACTGTTGCAGATGATCTTCACATTACTCCGTTTTCACTGCCTTATCCTGCAATCCTCAAAATACAAGCACAGCCCTCTGCCTGTTGTGTCCTGCTGATGCCAGGGAGGTGAACCTGAAGACATGAGGACCTGTTCAGTCATGGACAATAGACTTGCAGGAGGAGTAAAAGCCACTGGTGATAAAAGGGCGATACAAGATGGTACACTTTTACAATATTATTTGATTGGAACTAGAGGCAGATGCGTTTGAAATACAAGTGTGGTGCTTTTTTTTTTACCCCAGAGAGGGCAAAGAACAACCACTGCAACAAAATTTGCCTACAGTGGGAAGGGGTTTCTGACTTGAAATCTTTAAAACCAGGCCAATGTATTTCTAAATTAAATACTGTAGCTCAGCTAGAAATGACAGACTCGAGTCAGGAACCACTTGTTGAAATTCAATGACCTCTGTAATACAGGACCTCAGAGCTGAAGATCATAATAGTCTCCTAAAAAACCTACTTTCATTTATTTGCATTAAAGTAGTGCTTAGATCCAAATAACATCTACTTGCAGAAAAAAAGAAACACATTTGTAAAAAAATTTTTGTGTTAAATTAAAACTAACATTGCTATTTTCTGCTAAACATTGTAAATACGCTTGGTAAAAATAGACACTCCTTGCCAAAACAGCGCATTATATGCATTTTCAAAGATAAACATCGAGTTTGTTTGTGCACAGAAAGAACCTCATGGATTTTGGTAACAGATTCATGCACACATGACCTAAGTGGTGCAACAGGACGCCTGGGCATGTCAAGTACCTGAGGCAGAGCAGAAGCTCCCTGCACATCCTGAGGTGGCTATAGACATTGACAACAGCACTTATTTGTCCAGACAGGAACATCTTACGGTCTGATTCTGTGAGCTTTTGATTATCCTCCCAAAGGGAGCAGTGGGAGTTCACGACTTTTCAGGTCTGAAATCAGGAGGAAGGAAGGAATTTCATATTCCTACAAGACGGTACACTGCTGCCTTACGAACTTTCCTGTAATTGTCCCATACTGCAACAGTCAATGTTTCAGTCATAAATCATGTAGCTCTAGTGCCACAGAAACATATGCAAGATGGGCTGCCTGTACTATTTTAGCTATGCTCTCCACTCCTGCCTGGACATAGATTGCTTCAGGTCAGAGGGACAAAGAGAACGAGCCGGATGCGCAGTTCTCCCAAGTCCTCTGTATGCAGACTTCTTCAGTCTGGGCCACCAAAGAAATCTAGAGAGCAGTGTTATTCTGATTTATGAGATCTCTGCTTTCTTCTGCAGCCCTCTTTAGCAAAATTACTGCCTCAGCTCCCTGCCTTTGAGAAGGAGGCTAAGCTAAGAAGGCTGGCAAGGTGGAGAGAGAAGATGGTGCCTCAGGCAAGCAGTGGAGATGCCAATTCTACCACAATGCCTTGAATGCCAGATTATGTCTTCCCACAGACACAGGAGATGTCCTAAGGGTGCTGTTGCCTGAAGAATTACAGTGGTTCTTGTACAACCATGAGTTGTTTTAAAAAGGGTGAATGGATCAAGTTGTGTATGATAGACCTGTGCCTCAGGTAAAATAGCAGATAAAATACGCGATGTTTCTTCTTGTGAATGCAGGATCCACCCTTGCCCTTTGTGCCTCCCTAATTAGAATGAAAAGCCTCCAAAGGAGTTTTACTTATACCAAATGCCTTGAAATCCAAACACGGTGCATTTTCTGTGAGACACGTGCTGATGACAATGACATATTTGCCTTTTGGCTTGAAATTGCAACCTCCTTCCTGGTCCGGGCCAGGAAGCTCTCACCTGCCAAATGGAGTCCTGTAGGATTGGGGTCCTTGAAAGGAGCTCATAGATCATGGGGCCAAGGTGGAAGAGGAGGAGAGCAGCTGCCTGGCTTACCTTTTGCAGAGGCATGCTTTCTGAAGCAGAAAGTAAGTCAAAAAAGACTGGTTTGAAGAACCAGAGTAGAAATGTCCTGAAACCTATTGCCTCTTCTTTTCCCAGTCTAGTAGATGAAGGATGTTTGGAATTACTCCCGTAAGTTATCCCTGCTACACACGCCTCCCTATAGCTCTTGCAGGTCCATCTCTTCTGTTTCATGTTTCTAGGGATCCTGAATTAAGTGAGGACAGGGAGCTCAGACATCAGCTCTGCTGGAGCTAATTGCCATACTTCAGGCTGCAATAAGTTCCCCAGAAAGGACCCTGTTCCTGTGCGCCTGCCAACTCTGCCTCTCCAGAGACACTATCTAGAGGCACCAGCAGCAGGCAGAGCCTCTGATGCAATAAATCTTGGGAGCACTCCTGAGGCGCAGGGAGAGCACTTGATGTTGCTGCTATCCTGATTGTTTTGGATAGCTCATTGTCACCTAATTGTACTGTAGGAAGGTCTGTCCATTCCCTCCTGTCTGCTTATTTATGCCCTCAGGCTATGTAAAGACTGCATGTGCCTGAAACAACAGCCAACCGCAAAGTCTCCAGTGCCACTCTTTTGGTATGCACTAGCTCAGATTCCTTGTTGCACGAAAAATCTCTGTTTGTTGATAAACGGCAGCATATTTTACAAAGAGAGAGAGACTGCTCTGCTCCTTCAGCAGGACTCTGTCTATCTCCTTGGCTGACTTGAAACTGCTTGATGTAGTTGAGAGGCCTTTGCCAAATGAGAAGAAAAAAAGAAAGACAAATGCTTCAGGAGCTGGAGGAAGAAAAGGAAAGAGCAAAAAAAAAATTTAAAGCAGAATTAATAATCAGAAAATTATTTGCTAAGAAATAGTAAAATACAGTAAATGTCTCTATTATCAATGGCCTGGTCAAGCTATTAAGATACTTTGAAGGAGAGGTTAAGAAGGATTTTTCTGAGAATGCTTTTATTTTGTTTATGTTTTAATAGATCAACTATTAATTTATATGATTGTAAACTTTCAGTGTCAGGAGCTTGTCTGCACACGCAGTAGCATAGTGGTAGCTCTGTGCAAAATACCGGTAGCAAGTGCTTCCACATAGAAAAGAAACCATACATTCCTGTAATGTGTAAGATTAAAATCTGCATTCAAACCTTCGGTCACTCCTGGGAGGAGTGCACTCCTTGTGGAAGTGCAGCTGCCAGCCTGTGGGCCTGGCTGGGGTCTGAGCTGGGTGTTTAACTCTGGCCTTGCAGGAAACACAGTACTCATTCACTTCCTAGCCTAAATTAAAACTTCCTGTCTTAGCCCAAAATGGCATTCTCTTGGTCAACCTCCATTGTCACCCTTACTGACTGCATTATGATGGTAGCCATAGGCTGCTCGGAAGATCTGAGGTATTTGGGACAGAAAAACATGGGACAAGAAACAATGGTGCAGTGAAGAGCATGAAACGTAACTGGATTGATTCGGAGAAAAACTGAGACATGAGAGAATGCACTGACTTGCTTGCGGTCTGAGGATAGCGGTGGGATCAGTCCTCTGATTGGAGGTCTGTGATGGACAGATAAGGGCTCTTTAGGAAAGACAGGCAGGGAAGAAAAGCAGTTGTACCTTCTGTATGAAGGAGCAGCATGACTGTATGGTATACTGAGTTTGCGTGGCAAGGTTTTGATAGTTGGGGGGGCTACAGGGGTGGCTTCTGTGAAAAGCTGCTAGAAGCTTCCCCCATGTCCAACAGAGCCATTGCCAGCTGGCTCCAAGATGGACCCGCCGCTGGCCAAGGCTGAGCCCATCAGCAACGGCGGTAGCGCCTCTGGGATAACATGTTTAAGAAGAGGGGGAAAATCCCTACAAAATTGCACCTGGAGAGAAGAGTGAGAATATGTGAGAGGAACAGCCCTGCAGACACCAAGGTCAGGGAAGAAGGAGGGGAGGGGGTGCTCCAGGTGCCAGAGCAGAGATTCCCCTGCAGCCTGTGGTGAAGCCCCTGGTGAGGTGGGCTGTCCCCCTGCAGCCCATGGAGGTTCATGGTGGAGCAGATATCCACCTGCAGCCCGTGGAGGACCCCACACCAGAGCAGGTGGATGCCAAGAGGAAGCTGTGACCCCATGGGAAGCCCACGCTGGAGCAGGCTCCTGGCAGGAGCTGCGGACCCCTGGAGAGAGGAGCCTGCACTGGAGCAGGTTTGCTGGCAGGAGCTGTGACCCCACGGGGGACCCACACTGGAGCAGTCTGCTCCTGAAGGGCTGCACCCCGTGGGAGGGACCCCACGCTGGAGCAGGGGGAGAGTGTGAGGAGCCCTCCCCTGAGGAGGAACAGCAGAGACAGCGTGTGATGAACTGACCGCAACCCCCATTCCCTGTCCCCCTGCACTGCTTGGCAGGAGGAGGTAGAGAAAATTGGGAGTAAAATTAAGCCCAGGAAGAAGGGAGGGGTGGGGGAAAGGTGTTTTAAGATTTGGGTTTATTTCTCATTACCCTAGTCTGATTTGATTGGTAACAGATTAAGCTAATTTCCCCAAGTCGAGTCTGTTTTGCCCGTGACAGTAATTGGTGAGTGATCCCTGCCTGCCTTACCTCAACCCATGAGCCTTCTGTTATGTTTTTCTCTCCCCCGTCCAGATGAGGAGGGGAGAGATAGAGTGTCTTTGGTGGGCACCTGGCATCCAGCCAGGGTCAACCCACCACATATGGGAACAGGAGACAGGCTGGTTGGGAGCTTGTGGGTCGAGATCAGAGGACAAGCCAGTGAAGGTAACACTGTGATGGGCTTGTTAGAGATCATCCAATTAGGGTGACAAAGTAATTCAAATCTTTAAACAATTAGGAGTCTCCAGATCACAGTCCGTGGTGCTATTGGGAGAATTTAATCTTCCTGACTTCAGCTGGAAGGACAAGACAGTGGGATGAAACAGATTCAGAAAGTCTCTTGAGAGTGTTGAGGAAAATTTAATACTGATGTTATATGGCCAAAGGGTGGGTAACAGTCTCCAGGACTGGCTGGTCCCAAACAAGGAGGAACTGGACAGGGATGTGATAATCAACAGCACCCTTGGCCGTGGTGACTACAAGGAGCTTGTCATCCTGATGGGACCAAAGAAGACAAGCAGTGGAGCGCAAACCTGAGGCTTCAGGAGAGCAGACTTCAGCATCCAAGTTAGGACATGACAGTCTGAATGGGTAGACAACTAGATGTATAAAAGGCCGTTTGGATGACCAAGCTCAATGTAGAGTGCTTAATGGGTTGTCAGCGGCAGGTGCAGTACTAAAGGGGCCTATCCTGGAGCCTGTCCTCTTTGACACTTGCATCAATGACCTGGAGGAGGTCTCATCACATTTGAAAATGACAACAAATTTGAAACACCAGCTGACATGCTCAAGGGCAGGGCTGCCATCCAGAGGGTCCTAGAGAGGCTAGAGGAATGGGCTAACAGGAACATTATGAAATTCAACATGAACAAATGCAAAGTCCTAACTCCTAGTTGTCTCATCTCTGTCCTTGGAGGTTTTTGAAATGTGACTGCACAGAACCCTGAACAAATGGGTCTGAATTCAGAGCTAAACCTGCTTTGAGCAGGAGGCTGGACTAGCAACATCTTTACGTCCCTTCCAACAGGAGTGGTTCCGTGATTGTATGGTATGATCAGATAATCCTATGCTGTTAAACTTGATTGTTTTAAGGAGTTACTACCCCTGTGCTGACTATTGCCATCCGTCAGCCAGAACCCCTACAGCTGGAATGCAGCTGGCGCATGTTCATGTTCCTAGACCATTGCAAAACTAATCCCTTTTACCTCATATTGCAACAGACTACAAATGCATACACAGCTAATTACTGTGTGTCAGTTGAAAGGGCATTCACTTCTGGCTGAGGGCATGCTCGTGGCTTAAAGCTTGCTAGGTTCGTGGCTTACCACCATCTGCTCTCAGCCACAGCTTACCTACAAGACCACCCTCAAGACACTGCTTTAGTGCAAGCCAAGTTATTATCATTTGATTATCTGTACTACCATACCGTCCGAAAACTCTGTTCAGGGACCAGCATCCCGGCAAAACCATGGCGCAAAAAGTGGGCCCTTGCTCCAAAGCACTGACTGCCCAAGTAGGTGCCAAAGACAGGTAGAAGAACACGGAGAACCAGCCAGGCAGTGGTCTGCAATCTCGGCCAGCGACCTCTGTGCTCCGGCTCCTTAAACGTCATCTTGTATTTCTTAGTAAAAGAGTACTGCATCTGGCTAGTGTTTGATGTTTGTCAGTGAGCATATACATATAGACACCTATGCTCAACTCCTTTCCTGTGAAATGAGAGTATTTTGTAAATGTAGTGGCCTATTGTTTTGGTTGGTTTGGAAAACAGAGACATATAAATACGAATCTAAGTGTGATTAGTTTAAAAGTGTCTATTTATAACTAAACATGGCTAAACTTGCTGGTTTTATTTATTTGTTTCTGTCTGGACTATTAAATCTAGTCTGAGGCAATGGGCAGCTATATAGGTGCACATATATCTCTGTTGCACAAATAAATCAAACTAAAGGAGCCCAGTTCTTGTAGACTGGCATTAGGATAAGTATATCTTAAGAAAGTTCTTATTCAGACTTGGCTTCAGGCAATAAAACGTCATAGATGTATAACTCTAGTGAGTGAAATTTCTAGGGAGCAAATTAGGCTAAAAACATCTTCTAGAGACAGCTAGAAAGAAATCAGACACCACCCGAAAATAAGGCAAGTTATGCAGTAAATGTTTCATTTATTGGATTTCTTCCATTACTATTAGGGTTAAAAGACATGTTGTCAATAAAAATGGTATATTCATGGAGGGTCCTGTATTTCAGAAGCCTATTTCTTGTCATTCACTCCTATAGTGCTTGATATCACCTCATGATAAAGTGTGAATAATCCCTGCATGAATGCATATTTCTACCCATTAACCATTTTATTATTAGACAGAATTATCCCTCACAAAATCAAGACGTACAGCTGTGGTTTAGGCGCGAAAAGGAAAGTATGTTCCTACTGAACCATAGCCATGACTTGGGAAGCAGAATGTAGATTGAAAGACACTAGGCTTGTGTTACGAGGTTAGAAACAAACAATGCACAAGGTTTTTTGGTACCTAATTTTCCAACGTTTCTGTATCAAGTGCAGGTAGAAAGCCCACACCTAAAGCTCAAACTCACTGAGGCCTGGTCAGTACATGTGAAGTCTAAAGCCACAAAGAAATCTAGCAGTAGCACCACGGTCTGGTTGTGTGTTGATATTTTCCCATTTGATAGCTTTCTTGAATTTTCACGTGTGCTTGTTTTGGTCAGTTCAAATGACTGCAGAAAGGAGCCATGGTTTCTGTGTTTTCACACTGTCTTCTTGTCTGCCGTAGAAAAAAATTCCCCCCCTTTGCTACCTTTGGAAGAGCCAGTACTGGTAAGCCACTGGGCAGATGTGTTTGCTCCGTATTATTGGAACCTTTTCAATATTGAAATATTTTCTGACATTCAGAGCACATTAAATGATCCAAGATTATCTGTAAACATACGGACTCCTTTGAGCTCTAGACTCAAATGCCAGCCTGGTCAACTGAAGTCCTTCTGTCTTTCCAAAATAAATAACTTGAATTTTACACATTACAACCTACATTGGGACCTTTTGGAGAAGACCATGAAAATGGATGACTCACCCCAGATATGTAAACATTAGCCAGAAGATCCAGCTGGCAGTTAGCAGACCATATTTCTCCAATATAGACTTGGGCCTCTGGTGAGATATTAAAGATTCCAAAGCATTTGTCATAAAACAATAAATTTCCTTGGCTGCCCCTGGCCAACCTCTTCCCTCTCCAGTTCACTGCAATGTGAACTGACAGGCAAACCTCACGTGCTTTTTTGCCGTTGCTGTTCATGAGACTCTGTAGGATTCTTGGGACCAAAACGTTGCGCCGAAGTGTAAAATGGTGACACTACTGTTGGTCACCAAAAGCCATTGCTCAGCTTTCATATATTGTACCAAGTTGTGAGAGTTACAAAAGCTTGGAGAGAGGCAATTCCACTTCTTCAGCTGTGCGAGAGGTCAGCTTTGACCAGAAAGCCAACACTTTGTCTCGCCAGCTGTTACTTAAAATTGGGTACCCAAACAAAAAATCATGTTTCATGCAGTGGATTAGCTTGACCTTTTTTTTTTTTTTTTAATATTGTATTTCTTTCATTGTTAAATGCTATACTTTTTTTTTAATCTAAGGTACCACCCGAGAACCTGCTACTCAACAGGTGCTGTTGACCCCCCGAGATCTCTCACTTCCCCAAGCGTGAAACAAGAACTGTTACATAAAGGAAAATGATACAAATAAGATGCATAAGCTATCCTAAGTGAGTTGTACTACCTTAATTAAACCATGTCAGTTTAGTAATCATTAACAGTACCTAGACTTCAAAACCAAGCTAGCTATAAGCTGTAGTTTGAAAACAAAGCCCCAGAAGTTTGCAGTAGGAAGAACTTGATGTTGCCATGAAAGCTAGAAAGCAGTTTCCCAGCTCCTCTGAGTCCACTGTGGTGGCAAAATTCCAGCTGTGCAAACATGCACGGGCAACGCCTTCCACAGCTGGGGCACAGCCCCTTGTCCTTCCAGCCAGAAGCCACCAGGGCCAACCTAGGACCACTATGTGGCACTGGGGCAAACAACACCGAGCTCCCTTCTGTTGACATTTACTCATGTAACATCACTCACATAAGTACTCCGGGTGTACCATTATCCTCACGAACAGTTGGTCAGGAACGTTACTCACTCGTGTGAGGCGCTACAGAATCAGGCCCTTCTTCTGCAACCTGCTTTGCGGAAGGACTGGGCCTGTCCTGAACGCCAGCTTTTGATGATGCTTAATAAGGAGTTAGCAACTACCTTGGGACTGAAGCAAAAGTGTACTTGTTGGAAAAAAAACAACACAAAACAAAAACCCAAAAAAGCCAGAGCAGATTGTGAAAAGATCTTTGAAAAACAAAACAAAACTGTGCAACTGTTTTTGTTCATTTGGATCAAATTATAACACATGGCCCTGCAAAGTAAATAGGAGCCTGTCACATTTGTGTTTCTAATCTCATATTGTTCTGGGATATAAAGGCATTTTAAAAATCAAAAGGCAAATAAAAACGGACAATATTTGTTAAGGTGCCACTCTGCAAGGCACTAGTTAGTAAAGACAGTAAGCACATAATCGGGGCAAATGGGGAGGGTGCATGCCCACAGACAGTTACTGAGTAAAATCTCTGAAAGTAAAAAGCAAGTTAGTCAAAAGACCAGTGGAAAAAGAAACTGTTCAATGCAATTGTACATTGAGTTAACAGTGAAGTATTTCATTCTTCATGTTTTTACTTGGTGTCTTGAAATAATCCCTTTTCTGTCTCCATATTCCCACTTAGACATTGTTCACAGACTTATTTATTTATGAAGTCTGAAGGTTAGTCCCTACCTGCTGAGACTAATTAGCCCTGTTCTTTGTGTCCTATGCAATCCTGTCTGATTAAATGTACACATTTGTTTTACTTCTTTTCATGCTTCCTTTCACTCTACTTCTGCTTTACTGATTAATATTAAAGTTGTAAGTTGCAGTGATTTTTTTATTTCTATTTTGTCTGCATCTTTCCCTTTACTATGCAAATTTCTATGTGAACTTTTTAATGCCTGAGAATTCGCGTTAGCCTTGTCGATTTCTGTATTATTATTTTTATTATTCTTTTTATAGAAGACAGTTTAGCTGAAACCCCCAAACTCTCTAAATATTGCATGACAAATTGGCTTTGTTTTGGAAACCCTGTGTGCTGAATGGCCCTCAGTATGAGCAGCAGGTTAGATTTCTGGAGGAATGTTTGGATTATTTAGTACAGCCTGTCCCTCTCTTTCTAACACCATTTCCATTAGGCAATTTACTAATTCCCACTGAAATTACTTTCTCCCCCCCCGCCCCCCCCCCCCCCCCCCCCCCGCTCCCCTCCTTTTGTTCCTTGCCCATGTTAAAGTTTCCAATTGACTCGTCCATTGTTACAATTTGTCACTGCTGGAAGATCAATTTGTTTTCCCCTTCCCCTCACCACATTATATTCGGGGACCAGATGCCATTTCTTGCATCTGCATTATTCTGCTCCCCATTTTGTTGCTGTGCAGGCAGAGCTCTGGCTAGTGACTACAGAAAACGCCGGCTCAAAACCCCGGAGCGAGGCAGCCCCGGCCGGGCGCCCCGCAGCCCCCGCAGCCCGCCGGGACCCCGCGCCCGCCCGGGACGGACCCCGCGCCCCCCGCGCCCCCCCGCTGCCGGGACCTGCCCACTTTCACTTTGATTTCCCCCAGCGTGATGTTTACGCCGCCACCACAACTTTTCACTTCTGAAGTCTGGGAGTCCTTGATTCTCCGTCCTGCCATGCTAATTAACTTCTTCGCAGTCACATTCCTTTCCTTTTTTTTTTTTGTTTTTTTTTTTTTTTTTTTTACATCAAGCACCAAAAAAGATCATGCCTTACTATAAGATAATTCGGAAATATCTGATCTTCAGCGACTGATCTCGCACATTTTCATCCTGCGTGTTATAACCATAATAAATGCAAGGAGCAAGTGCTGCTTAGAAAAAAAAAAAAAAAAAAAGAGGCTTTTTACTATATTATAGTGTTTATTATGATTGGAGTTTCGTACCTCCAACGAGTGGCAAGAAAAATGTTAACGGTTTAACCCCCCCCCCGCCCTGAAGTCACATGTACGCAGATAATAAGGGCACACATCCTTCGGGGGAATCCGGACCGCACGGAGACGGCGCCGTTATTAACACTCAGTATGTAAAAGTTAGCGCTTCCCGAGGAGCGGGGGCCGGGGCGCGCCGCCGGGGGCCGCCCCCGCCCTCCCCCCGCAGCTCCGGGCTACAGGGCAAATTTTTTTTAATTTTAATTTTTTTTGCCCCCCCCCCCCCGCCCGCCCCCCCCCGCGGTTGGTGTCCCGGCGGCCACCCCCCCCCCCGCTCCGCTCCGCTCCCCTCCCCTCCCCTCGCCCTCCCGCTCCCATGCCAAAAAGGATCATTGTTAGTTTCCTACTTCCCCCACCCTCCTCCTCCTCCTCCTCCCCCTCCCGCGCCCCAGACCTGTTTATTTATGCAGACGTCACCGGGGAGCCCCCGCCCCCTCCTGCATCTCATTAAGTGCCTGGTGTGTTTCTCGCTCCCTGTCAATAATCCCGGATCCCAGACTTCTCCGTTCCTCCGGATTTCGATCCCCCTTTTTCTATCTGTCAATCAGCGCCGCCTTTGAACTGAAAAGCTCTCAGTCCAACTTCAACTCACTCAAACCCGAGCGGCACAGGCTCCCAATATCCGCGGCGGCTGCCCCCCCGTTACAGCTGACTTCTTGGGTTTGTTTGTTGCATTTTTTTTTTCCTCCCCCTACGCCCCCCCCTCCCCCCGTCTATATATTTTTTTATTATTATTAATTTTTTCGTGAGTGCGTGCGCGGGTGCGAGTGCGTGTGCGCGCAGTGCACGCCGACCAGCTCCCTGGAAGAAAGAAAGAGAAAATCCCGAAGAAGGAAAGGAAGAAGCCTAAAGTCACTGGTGCAAAGGAGCGAAGAAGAGACATTTCCCTCCCCTCCTCCTCCCTCTTTTCCCCTCCCCAGGAGGAAAGAGAAGGGGAAAAAAAAGAAACTTTCACCTTGGACTCTTCTTTTTTTGGTGCAAACTTTCCCCCCCTCCCCTCTTCTTTTTTTTTCCTTCCCCCCCCATTCCCCTCTTTTTTTTTTTTTTTTCTTCTTTTTTTCCCCCTTCCCCTTTTTGCAAAATTGCTGCTGGTGGGGTGAGCCAGGAGGAAAATGCCGCAGCTGAACGGCGGTGGAGGGGACGACCTGGGCGCCAACGATGAACTGATCTCTTTCAAAGACGAAGGGGAGCAGGAGGAGAAGATCTCCGAGAACTCCTCGGCGGAGAGGGATTTAGCTGATGTCAAGTCGTCTCTCGTCAATGAATCAGAAACGAATCAAAACAGCTCCTCAGACTCGGAGGTACGGGGGAAGCCCCCCGCGGGGCCGGTGCGGGCGGCGGGCGGGCGGGGGCCGCGCTGCCTCGCCGGGGCCGCGGCCGGGGGCGCCGCGCCGGGTCCCGCTCCCGCCGGCGCCCAACTTTCCTCCGCGGCACCAACTTGTAACGATGCCTTCTGTTTTGTTCTGTTTGTTTCTCCTTCCACCTTCTCCCCGCACCTTTCCCTTCTTCTTCGCCTTTTATTCCTCCCCTCCTTCCCTCTTCCCCCCCCCCCCCCCCCCAAATAAAACCCCAACCCCCAACCGCCCCCGTGCCCGACGGCCCCACGCCGACCCCCGGCCCGCTCCCAGGCGGAGCGGCGGCCCCCGCCTCGGTCCGAAACTTTCAGAGATAAATCCCGGGAAAGTTTAGAGGAAGGTGAGTACGGGGGCCCGGCCGGCCCCGCACCGCCCGCCGCCCCTCCGCCGGCCGCCCGGCTCCTCTTTTTCGGACACTTTCTAAAAAAAGTTTTCCTTCCCCCCCCCCCCCCTCCCTTCTCTCCCCCCTGTTGCCCCCTTCCTTTCCCGCTCGTGTCTCCCCCGCCATGTTAGCTGCGAAGAGGCAAGATGGAGGGTTGTTTAAGGGCCCACCATACCCGGGTTATCCCTTTATAATGATCCCCGACCTCAGCAGCCCGTATCTGCCCAATGGATCGCTCTCTCCGACGGCGAGAACGGTAAGTGCCGTTTTTTCCCCCCCCTTCCCCCCCCCCCCCCCCCCCGCCGCCGCCGCCGCCGCCGCGCTCCCGGTGCCCCCGCTCGCCCGCCCCGGCCCGCCGCCCCCTCCCCCGCGCCGCGCCGCGCCGCAAACTTTCCAAACTCCGCGGGCCGCGGCGGGAGGGGGTTTGTTTACACTTCGCCATATTTCCTTCTTTCTCTCTTTTTTTTTTTTTTTTTTTTTTTGTGTGTATGTCTTGTTACTTTTTTTTTTTACTTTCAGTTTTATGGGCACTTTTACTGGAGCCCTCGTTACCTCCCCTGCGGGGGGATGGGGGGAAAAAAAAAAACCAAAATCCAAACACCACCTCATCCAGCCTCAAAACAAATCTGGGAATAATAAAAAAAAAAAATCAAGGAGTTGCTTTTTTCTTTTTTCCCCCTCCCCCTTCCTCCCCCCCCCCCCCCCCGCTCTCCCCGCCGGTGGGGATGGGGGTTACTTTCTTGGGATCCGCTCCATGCAAACTCCTCGTTTTCCACGGTGATCCGTCGCCTCCTGCCCTCCTCCGAGGCGGCTGGGCCGGCTCCCCCTCCCCTTTCCTCCCCCTTAACCCTCTCCTGCCCTCGCCCGCCCCCCGGCCCGCTGAGCGGCGGCTCCACGGCGGCCGGCGCTGGGCACCGTCCCGTCCCGTCCCGTCCCCTCCCGGCCGTGGGCGCCGCGAGTTGCGTCCGGCCTCAGCGCGGGCGGCCCCGCCTGCCGGGGAGCGCGGCCGGGCCCGGCGGCGCCGCGGGGGCCGGAGCGCGGCACCGCCGCCGCCCGCCGGGCCCCTCCGCACCGGGGAGCAGCCGGAGCGCCCCGGGGCCGCGCCGCCCCCGCCGGTGCCCTGCCGGGCTGGGGCCGAGGGAGGGAGGGAACCCGGGGCGGGGGGGGGGGTCAGGGCAGAGCCCGGGGCTGCGTCCGGAGAGAGGAGCCGCCTCGCTTAGCTCTCCCGACAGCAGCGGCGGCGACAAAAAATAACCAAACAAGTCGAGCAGAATTCCTCCTGGAAGTATGCTGGCAGAAAAACAATTTGCTGAACGCGTCCGGTTTTTTTGTTGTTGTTTTTTTTTGCTGGTTTATTTTTAATTTTTTATTTTTTTTTAACCCCGGGTGCAGGGGCAGGCTGCGCTGCTCCGCACGCCCCGAGCGCGAGTTCTCGCCCGGATCCCCGCAAACTTCGGGGTCTGCTGGGGGGTTCGTAGTCCCAGCTGTTTTTCCGCTCGTAGCGTCACCCACGGTGTGCTCTGGTCTGACATCACGTCTCTCAAGTGCCACCTTTTCTTCCCTTTTCAAGAGTTTTAAAAAAAATTTTTAGTTAAACCGGCTAAATTCACTGGGACTACAAAATACTGCGTATTCCTGCCGATGGGTTTAGCGCTGCTGTTTTGTTTCTTCTGGGTATTTCTAAATCTGAAGCGTCCCCGCCATCACTATGTGTGTTTATACACTTTTTTTTTTTTTTCCCCCCTGTGGTAACACGAGATAGCGATTTACAATAACAGATCTACTGTTCGGTGGATGTTGAAGCCCTACTAATGACTGAGGGCTTGGCCAACTTCAGTGTATCAGATCTACAAGTGTTTTAAAGCATTAAAATATTAAACATCGGGTCAGCCTTGTTTTCACTTAGTAAAACGTCAGGAGACACAGATTAGTAAATGCAGAGCGACAGGGAGGCGGTAAGGAAGGTGCTGTGACTTTGCGTGTGTTTAGGGCCGTGGTAGGGCTTTATTTTGGTAGTTCGTAAGGCTCTTCTTGCGAGGAGGTGATTTCTGGGACAGCAGCGCAGGGGTAGCTGCAGTTTGCAATGGTAATGATTGGGAGGGGAAGTCAGGGGCTGAATGCGTTATATTTCTCCTTTTGAATACGGTCACCCACATGTATATGGATGATGGTGATAAATTCCAAATTCTATAAGCACCAGGATCCAGATGGCAAAACAATCCTTGTTACAAATCGTGAAGCTTTGTGTTCCTTTTTAATTTTTTTCCCCTCCTTTTTACCTTAAATGCATTCCCACTGTTCCAAGTGCAGGCTAATAGGAAGCACACCTCCGCTGCTTTTTTATTTAAGCATTTTTCTTACAACAGCTACAGTCCTTTATTTTTCCCTCGTTACCTTGATTACAGATCCCTTTTTCCCTTGGCATTAGAAGATAGGATCCTTCAGCGTTTAGCTTTCCTGCAAGTATTCTTCCTCCCCTTGCTCCCCCCCAGTTAGAGGGGGCCTCCATAGGAATGCCGGGGTTGCGTGACTTGCAGGTGGTGTGCGGGAGGCTGGTGTAGCAGGTGGCCTGCTTGTGTTATCAGATGGGTCCTGAAAGGGTATTTCCAGACTCCATAGGCAGTTTTCTTATTTCCACATCCAGGCTCCAGCATCCTTCTCCTATCTTCTTAACCTTATTCTTTCACATGCCGTACTCCTGTTTGCTTGCCTGCCACTTAATTATAGGCAGGAAAAATTAAAGTTGTTTATTTAGGCCTGAGAGCAGAATATTACAAAGATCGAGCAGGAGAGCTGCTGTCTGTCACACGCTGCTTTTAGGTGGATTCTAGTTCTCTGCTGTACCAGCTTTCAATTCCAGATGAACTAGATCTTTCTCTCTCCAGTTTGTTTGTTTGTTGTTTGTTTTTTTTTTTAATACAGATTGAAAAGGTATAGATGATTCTGCATAATTATTAATTTTGTTTCTGTTTATGTAGTTTTTCATGAAGCCATTTTTGTTGAGTTTTAGAGCTTGTGAGGTAAAGAGGTGATGCAGATACATAGCAAAATTGCTTTTCCTTTCCTTTTGCTGTTGCAGAATCTTAAAGGTCTGTGCGTGTGGGTGTTTTTTTTTTTTCCCTGTTTTTTTTCTTTTTGTTTTATTTGGGGGTGTGACGGGATTATTGTATTTTGTAAATGTACCCCGAATTGTCTGTTCAAGAGCAAACTCGTGGGTAGCAATTTCTGCTTCAGGAATGTGAAGAATTATGGAGTATCATAAAATTTGCTTATGATTAATAATACATTATCTCAAGAATAATACTTTAAATACTGCAACCTCTTTATAAAGCTGGATAGAAATAATTTTATTTTTAAAAGTCAAAGACTGTTTGCATGTTAATCTTGCTTTTGATAGAATACTGTGGATTGCTTTTAGGAATAGCTGTGTATTAAGTAGAGGTCTAGTCCAATAGTAATGAAGCAATGCATCTGAGAGTGCCAGTTCCATCCCTACGCTTGAGGAGGGACTGGGGTAGCTGCCTGGTAAGGATAATTAAGGAGAATGTTTTACTTTCAGAGTTGGAAAATGAAGAAGTGGTGTATTTAATTTTTACCCTAAATTTAGAGTTTGGTGAGCAAATAGATGCGTTGTGATTTGAGAAAACCCTGCTGGCAGATACTCTTATTTTTACTAGTGTTGTTGCATCTTCCTTTGCCCTAAATTGTTGCTTGGTGAGTGAGGCTTGTGTTTGGCCCTGAAGTATGGGAGTTGGGACTAGCTGCGGTGGAGAGCAGCCCCCTCGCCTAGATTTTACCTTCAGGAAGAGACTTTTTTCTTTAATTGACTTGGGAAATGGATGTTTTCCTTTATCTACTGAATTAAACAACATAATCCTTCCTAATACAAAAGCTGTAGACCCTGGGGTGTGAAGGGTTAATGGTGGTCCTTTTTTTTTCCCTCCCCCAATTGTTTTGACAACACTTTTCAAAGTGTGACATTCCAAGCCCTTGCAATACAATGTAATATTACTGTAATTACACAGGTCATTACATTTTAAATAGAGAACAATAAAATGCTTATCGCACTGAAAAAGAACAGGTGTTCTTGCCCTTCTTTGGTATTTATGCTAATTGTTTTTCATCTCCTTCAGAAATATTTATGGTTGGCGTGTTAAGGTTTCAGTCTCGATGTGACAATATTAATTCTTACTAATCTTTATGGTTGAGGTTTAATGTCTGCAGTATGGATTATAGTATTAACGTCCACCAACTAGTTTAATAATATAGATACAACTTAATATGTCAGCACTTTGGTACTTTATGATACATAGCTCTTCAGTGGAGAGTGAATTATTCCCTTTCTTTAAAAAAAAATAATCTGAATAGACATGCTTTTAATAAAGTTTCTGGTCTTGTGTAAAAACAAGCTGTTAAATAAGAACTGATGATTCTGTGGTGTGAATCGAATGGAACCTCCATAAAGAAACTTTCCTCATGCTTAATTAGGTAGATTGCTGAATCACTCTGCTATAGCATTAGCATAGCTGGTATACAATGGCAAACAGACTGTGTTTGTTAACTTATTTTTGGTAAAGAAGCTGATATCTTTTTAATTCTCCTGTTGGCCCTGCCCTCCCCCCCCCCCCCCCCCCCCCCCCCCCCAAAGATTTCATTCTGAAGCAAATGCTGCATTGCTTAGTCAATCAGTTTCTCTTTAGGGGGCTATGAAAATTAGCTAGAAAAAAGTTTCATGTTTCTGGGACCTTCCAAAACAATATAATGCAGTACTGTTACTTGAGTGTACAGGATAATTGCAGGACTGCACTTCATTAAAAATAATATTTGCTTTGGAAATCGAACAATTTTAATAGGTGCACCAGTGGCTGATCTGTGCTAAAAAAAAAATACAGTAGATGCCTTTCCAGGTTTTTTGAATGCATTCATACATGGACTGATGATGTTGAGTGGGGTGGTTTTTTTTTTCCCTCCTTCCTCTTCGTTTTTTGTTCGAGCAAGTATGCGCTGATTTGTCAGCTGAAGATGGGGGGGGGGAGGAAGGAGTGCGTTGCAGCTTTCACTGGAGCTTGTAAACCAGAATGTAGGTAAAAATGTTTTAAATTTGTCAGACTTTCATGACTGGGCCCCAAAATCAGATAAAAAATGTGGTGTAGAGAAAAAGGACAGCTGCAGATTTTTTGTGTGGACGTGTGTTTCTGTACCATGACTAAAAACTCTGAGGACCTTTTCCCAGCTGTCTGGGAGTTATGTGGAAGTTGGATTATTGGCAGTTAAGCATGAGACAACCTGGATTTAGCAAATGCTCTCCTACACAGGAAGCAGATGACATTATCCTGGGGGAAGGGAGGAGATCCTTCTCCAGGCGCAGTCCGGGGGGAGACGCCTGCTCCCCCCCGCCTCACAGCAGCCAAAAATGAGGGCTGGCGATAGGTACTTACAAATATAAAACCGGTGGGGTTGTCGGTTTGGGTTTGCTGGTTTGGGTGTTTTGTCCTTTTTTTTTTTTTTTTTTTTTCCTTTTTTGTGAAATCAGACACGCTGCTCCCACACTGGGGCTGTTGTGAGAAGTTTTGCTTTGGGGGGGTTGCGAGGTTTAGGGGGAAGTTTAAAGCTCTGTTCCCCGGGCGCCTCCTCAGTACCGCGTCCTGGCAAATATGTAAGTAAGCCTTGAGACTTTGACTTCTAATTGGGCACATTTGTGAAGGAAATGGTTAATTTTACAACCAAAGGCAAACTTGCACCTCGACAGGTCTGCTGAAAGAAATGTGCCACAGTCGTTTGCTGGCAAGCACCGCAGGGTCATAAATCCACGGGGTTTATTTACAGCCTATAACACTTATGAATGTTAAGATATTTGACGCCACGCTGGCCTTATAATATCCAAGGTCCACAGACACTGGCAGTGGGTCAAATTTCTTTCACTAATTATAAGCAATGAGAGATGGAGTGTGGTGCTGGGGGTGGGGTGGGGGGGAGATATGGAAATCCTCTCTCTCCCCACCCAAAAGCGAAGGATATTTCTGCTCCTCCTCCCAACTGCTGGTTTATGTTTGTGCTTTCTTTACGTAGGCTCTGAAGTTTATAATTAACGCTTGCAGTGCTGTAAAGACTGGGCTCTTGGTGATGCAGCCAGGCTGAAGGAGGGAAGAAGTTTAGCACAACTCGTGTCCTTTACAGAGGTCTCAGCAGCATTGTGCCGTATTTCCTAGATACCGACACAAGCAAACATTTAAAGACAGATGACACCTGGAAACGTCCTTTAATTTTCTCACGTACTGCTGAGCCAGAGGAGGGGAAAAAAAGATTGCATCAGGTCTTATGCAAAAGGTGGATGATTGGAAATACGATTATTAGACTGTTTTGTGCGTATAAAACAGGGCCTCTTAAAAAGCAGCAAAAGCCCACGTTAAGGGAAAACATGCACTGAATGAATTAAGATGTTGAGGTTAGAGGCTGTTTTTAGGGGAGAAGCCCTGTGTTCTGCTGGAAGGGGCAATCTGGGCTGGGCGCATCGGTCAGCGTGGAGGGGCAAGGGGAGCAGGGAGACGTGCTGAAGGCGGTGTTTTGGGAGGAGGTAACTGGGGGGAGGCGCGGGGAGAGCGGAGGCCTCTGGAGAGTAATTGGAGGACAAAGGAGGGATGTTGGAGCACGAGGAAAAATCGTAGAAACTTGGCGGAGGGGGGGAAAACGCCAGTATTTGAATGGATGGTTGGAGGGGAAGCTTGGGATCTGGGGATTGACTCTTAAGTGTCAGGGAAGTCTGGGGCCCGAGGAGAAACACTGCTTCACTCAGCAAAGCTCGTTAGTCTCAGCTCGCTCCCCATTAAACATGCTTTCCTAGAGTGGACAGTCAGATTTGAAGTGCTGCTGTCTTGTCTATGCTGGGGGTGTGTGTGTGTTTTAACAAGATAATGCGATTACTCAAATATGCCTAGGTATTACTTTTAGCTTTAATTTCTCCAGCAGTTGATTTTGGTTCCCCGTAGGTTAGCGCTATGCTTGGAGACTAATTTAAGAAAAAGGCAGGGTTATGTGTGTGGTGGAAAGCTGCTTTCCTTCGCCCATATGTTTTTCTTCTACGAGCCATGTAAAACCCGACTTAAAAAAAAATGAGGGGGCTGTCAATTTGGCCCTTCCACAAATAGCTGTACAGTTTTGTTGAAGGTTTTATGCATTTCCCTAATCAATGGAGCGCTGTGACTTATTAGCCCCCGGGGACAGATCCGAATCCCCCAGCACCGTGCTGCAAAGCTGGTGTGGTATTGTACCTTTTTAACAGGTTATCAACAAGGATGTCCCTCCGGTTCCCAGGACGCTTCCCACCCCCTCCCTCCAGCATCTCCCCCCTCCGATTCTTTCCGGCAAAATCTGTTCAGTCTCGCGCCTTTGTTTTAGGTTGGCTAAACCCTCGACCCTTATTCTTCGTGGGGTCACGCTCAGGCAACCGGGCAGTGCTGAATGAGTTAAGTCGCTGGCTGAAGTTTGGCTTCATGCAACTAAATTTGAGGCCTGGTAGGCATTAGCAGGGCACAGCACATTTACAGAGCTTAATTAGTACGCGCTGTAATTGTTCATGGTCTGCCAGAAGGAGTAATGTTCAGGAAAAGTGGAGTCGTTCTTCTGCAGTCTTCAGTTTTAAAACGATAAATCACTTGCATATTTGTGCAGTGATTCAAATGGAGCTGAGACCTCTCCATCTCAACATGTGGTAAATTGTAAAGTCAATGAATTGCAGATGTAGGGTACAGCAGATTCTCTAAGAAAATGCGGAATGAATGGGGAAGGGTGATGCTATAAATACATACTGAGAAGATAACTGGGTTTCTGCTTGCTGTGCCAATTATGATGTACTAAAGATATTAGCGATTTTGTTTTAATGCATTTATTTTACATTTCTTTAAACTAAATATAGGGGTACCATGTTACTTCACTTGGTGAGGTTTTTATTAATGCTCCATAACAATGGGTTTCATGTGGAAATGCGCATGATAGCCATATTAATACAAATTAATTCATCATGGGTAACGCTGTAGCTGTTACTAGAGGAGTTTATAATGATGGGACACTTTAAAGTGTGGCAGCAACAACTTATAAGAAGTCTTGTGGTAGAGGATGCCTTTATATTCTTGTGGGGGAAATACTGGGAATATTATATATCTGACCGTGGCATTTTGCATCTGCCCATAATTCCTTCCAACTTCAGAGGGACTTTCTGGATGCATTAATCCGACAGCCTAGAGCCTATTTTTAAAAAGCAAAACACAAACAAAACTACGCTATACAGATTGACATCGTAAATGCCATGTATTGTTGTTTTTTTTTTGAATGCGGAGAATGTGTGTCACTCTTACTGCTGTGAAATCTTGTCTTCCTTGGGCTTGGTCCAAGATCCATTGAAGTCAGTGGAAAAAAGGCTTCTATTAATAACGAAGGGCTTTGGATCAGGCCCCATGTGCCTTGAACCAATGGCCAACTTCTTCAAAAGTGGATAAAGGTATTGAAAAAGCCAAACCCAACTAAATGCCATATTGATATATTGCTGCTTCTGTGGTGTCCTTCGCTCCTGGAAAAAAAATTAGTTACGTTTCCAATGGTACTTTCTTAAATGAGCTCCTGCTTCTGCAGTATCTGACTTTCCCACAGAAGCGTGGAGCATCCTGGCAGGATCAGGATTTGGTCCGAGGCTGTGTTGCATGTCAATACTGCTTTTCTAATATGAGTAGGTGGATTTGTGTGGAAGTTGTAAAAGTTAATGATTGTTCTCTGACTCATATGCTGCTGGTTTCAGCAAAGAAGAAATGATGACAGTAAAATGATAGAAATTATAGGAGACAAGTAGGCTTTGGTGAGCAGAGAATGGATTTGCGTTGTTTGAAATGCTTTTCCTACTTGCTGAAGGAAGCATGAGGAGGGAGAAGATGGGAGGGCAGCTTCTTTTTGGGGTCAGATGTTGTGGGTGCCAAACTCCTGCAGGTATTTGTCCAGGAAGTGAGGCTGAATTCGGGAGGGACTATCTGCGGTGTTAAAGGTCCCATAACCATTTTGTTAGTCCTACTGATACAGTTAGTCCTGCCTAACTGTTCTCCCCTCTCAGCAGAACAGGTTTTGATGCCCTAGGCTCCTTGGGAAATACGATTGCACGCCTAATGCCTACCAAGTATGAATATATAATTGTGCTCAACCAGTATCTATCTCACAGCTTTGTTGTGCTCTCCAGCGTATCTGTGGTGTGAAAGGTGCTGTATACAACAAAATCAGTCCTGCATTTTGATTCACTAGTGGTGGTGATGCAGCTGAGACACCAAAAAATTCCAAAAGGAGGGTGTGGGAAGTAATAGTTAGAAAATGTCAAACTGAATACTGAAAAGGGACTTTCTGGGGAATATTCTTAGATGTTGATACAATAGAAACAAATTGTCCTATTTTAAGAGGGAAAAATAGAGCAAGAAAAGGTGGGGGTGTACCTCGCTGAGCACATCCAATCTCCCACTGGAGTCAGGGGCTCCTTAAATAATGATCTGGAAAAGTCTGAGGCTATAGGCTTTTCTATTCCAGAGACAAGCCACTACATTGATTTCTGTTTTTAACTGATGCAAATATTTAATAAAGGTTCTCTTGGAACTGCTTTAAACCCTAGCCTGAATAATTTTAACTTGGTTAAACCAGTGAACTGGTTGGGAGCATACACAGTAAGAGGTTTCCATTGGTTTAATTAGATTTAGGAGATTTATAAAACCAGGGCCACTATTCTGACATAGGCAAGGTCTGGAAGGCGGCATATAGATGCTGCATTGATCTACGCCCAGGCTGAACAGGCTGCTATTGAAATTACGCTATTATAAATGTTTGCCAATATTAAAGAATCCACGGGAAGGTACGACCTTGAATGAACACATCAGAAGAAAAAGATGGCAATTAGTGTTTCTACCTTTGTTTTCTCTGGGACATTGGCAAGAAGGTTTTCTCCCTTTAAAAGGAGCTACAGATTATAGTTGTCTGTCTGGAAGTAAAGTTATTGAGATTTTTATTATTATTAACCAAATGTCTCAGTTTACTTCTGATTCCTGTTACATTCCCCTATGGGCTTTTTCTTAATTCTTAAACTGCACCATAAAATGTAGCTTAAAACATGGCCGTGTCAATTTTAAAAAAACAACCCAGTACCTTACAGGAGCTAGTCACAAACGTAACTACTGTACAGGTGACAAAACTGCTGTGTAAAGAATATTCACAGAGCTTATTTTATCTGGATAGCAGCTAAATATCTTTACAATCCCCAGGGTTATTAAAGGCCAAATGCCTGGTATACGTAGTTAGGTTTTTTTTTACAATTGAAAACTGTTGTTCCACTACTGTACTTGAAAGTACTTTGTTTTTAATTGCATAAATATGAAATTAAATTTCATAAATATGAAATTGAAAAGTGAAAGCTAGAACCTGGGTGTAGCTGGGTGGTTGTAAATGGGAACTGGCACATTGCTGGTGTGCCCGAACGTGGGTATCGGACCGGTTACGTGGGCACGGCTGTGTATATGCATGTGACATATATTTGTGAACATATACTGGGTTATCAGGTGTCTATTCAATTTTAATTGACAATATGAGATTCCTGTGGTTACTCTGTGCACAGATTGCCTTGGGGCTCTACAGGGTTTGTGGGAAGAAAAGCCTTGACAAGTTTCCATTAAGCTCTGAATCGGGCAATTGGAAAAGAGGAGAATGAAAGGAGCTGAAAAGAGGGACAACTTGTTAGTGTTGCATTCTGCGCTTGCAACGAGAAACCTCTTTTAGACAAGAGTGGTTCTCAGGCCAAGAATTTCAAACTCGCAGAGAAACCTGTCCAGAACACAAAAGTTGTTTGAACGGGGTGCAGAATTGTCACAGTAATTAGAGCAATCTCCGTTTACTGAGTGGCAGCCTTTATAAAGGACAGGGGATAAAGGGTTCAAATTCATCTTTCTCTCTCCGATTCACTTCTGATGAACTGCCTCTGTGTATGTATGTGTATATGAAGGAGTGTGTGTGTGTGGCCACATTTTCAGCTACTCGTCATTCGATTGCTCTTGTTTTAAAAGAAGAAGGACTCAGGCTGCTTCTTCCTGACTCGAATGACATTTTCAGGCATTTTGCTTTTATTTATTTATTTTTTATTGGTGCTCTCATTTGATATACAGAAATAAGAGGATGCTTTAGGGAATGCAGTTGTGCTCTGCTGGAGGGGGAATGCCAAATATTTCTCAGTCAGTTTCTCCTCTTAGTCGATCCCGCATCTTTGACTGTTAGGAGCAGTCCCATTATTTTTAATAGGATTACTTGTGGAAGCAAGAAGAGTGAATGAATAAGGCTTGGACCCTTAAAGTTTATCCTCATGCCACTGCAGGCTCTGACCAGAACTACTGAATCAGCTGGAGTTTTGCCATTGCTCTTATTAGGAGAAGGATCAGGCCCGTGGATTACATGAGACTGGGTCTTGTGAACAAGCCAAATAAAACTGTAAAAATCAGAGTTGTTGCTGTGTGTGATGCAGGACTGTCTGGAGGCCTCAGTCTGGGCTTCTTTTGGTCAGATGCTACACAGAGAAAAATGGGAGTGAATGGGCGAGTGAGCAGTGTGGGTGTTCTCGCCCAAGGAAGAAAATGTGACTGCTAAATTTCCTGTACACCTTTACTTTTAAAGAAAATAAAATATTAAGCTGCTTGATTATTTTTTTTCCCCAGTAATCATCCTGCCTGCAAAAAGTTATTTTTATGTCCATTTACTTAGCTGTTTAGGTTTTGTGATTGCCTTTTATTTGCTCTCCCCCGAATAATGTAGGATCTCTGCTTTGTAAAGGCTTGAAGGTAGTGGCCTGGGCTATTTTACTTAATCATTTAGGTAGTGTTATGTTTCTCCCATTCATTTACCACTACCTCTGAATGCAGAGAGAGAGAGAGGGGAGCCCTTCAGGCTGGTGTCTTTGCTCTGTCTTGTGTTTCTCTGTATCACGTTGCCTTCAAGGCCTGTGGCATGGCTGGTTAGGTGTTGTGTTGGGATCCTGTGAGTGTTGTATGTCTAATTCATCCCCTCATCTTCTCTCCTGGAGACGTAGGATCAGATCAGCCAGCATCTGCACGAGGTTCCTAAGATACGAACCAGAGGAAAAAGGAAGGCCTTGCTGCTGATTGCAGAAACATTGTTAAAGCTAATAAACAAAAGTTCTAGCTCAGAGGTGGTGCAGTTTTTGTGCAGAGATTTTTTTTTTGTCCACCTCCACCCCCCTTGATTATTTTCCACTGAATGGTGAAAAACATGGCTAGATCTTTTTATATTTTAGCAAAAAGCAGATTTATTTTTTTCACAGGGTCAGCCCCTAGCATGAAAAAGCTGTGGAACAATTGCATGTCTTGGAGTTTGCATTGCAAAAATGCCTGTTGACATTCAGCAAAGCGTGCTTCTGTGCACGCTTCCTTGGGCCATGTGTTCCCCGTGTTCACTTGCTTTGTCTGTGAGCCTGGTGTGTGAATATGGGAGGGTTTTCTGAACACATAGAAGTATCTGTAGGCACAAGGAGGAGTTAGGAGAAGATGATTCTCCTGGCAGTAATGCTGAATTGGTTATGCAGTGTTGGAGCATAGAGTTGGGTCTGCATGTTGGACAATGTCATGGTCAGGTTGAACAATGTCTCAATTTTTACACGATGCTGTTTTGTCTCAACCATTGATGGATAGCAGACCAGTTGTGATGTCTGCCATCCTGAAAGAGTACTCAGTGTGGTACTAATTGTACCAGAACTAATTGTTGATTAGAATGTACTTGTTGCAAATTATGGACCTCTCTCGAACATGGCTTTCTCAGTCCTATCCCTTGTGCATTATTTTCTCAGCTGGTAATTAATTTCTCAGTTTGGTGATTTGTCAGTAACTGGTATCTCTTCAGCAATGAGTGCTCTGTAGTAATTCTCCATCACTAAGGAGTAATTGCTGGCCTTATAAAGTCACTGATCTTTCATTTACCAGCTGGATAACCTTTCCTGTTAGACTGTTACGACCAAGTTACCTATCGCAACAAACTCTAACTGCATCTACAGTCAATGTCCTAGCCATGATACACAGAGAGAGAGGGCTGGAGGAAGCTGGTTTTAAGTCATGGTCACAAGCAGGAGCTCATGAAAGCAGCAGAAAGCTTTTATTCGGTGTTACAGCTATGTAAAATCTAGCTCAGCCTAGAAAAAGCAACTGTTGAGTTTGGCTGAGGCGGTGATGCGGAGCAGCTAATGTCCTCTTCTCGTTGCGTGGCATTTCCTTAAGCCTGCTTTTCTGCCTGGCCCCATCTTGCTTTTCTGCCTCCTGTTGGGGTTGTTTCTTAATGCAGCGCTCAGCGGTTTGGAGGTGCTTCCCTTCCTGGGAGCTGGTGGTGCAAATACAGCTCTGCACATGTGCCGGGCTTGCCTCCATGTCAACCCTCTGAAGAACTGTCCTCAGCCCAGCTGGGTCCATGCATTTGGGCTTGGAGGATGGTAGCCTAAATTTGTAATCCCAAGGGGGAGATTATGAAGTTTATTTTGGAAACAAAATACTCCATGAAGTGGGAAGGAGGCTAAAGAGAATCCTGGAAAGATGGTGCAAATGAGAAGCAAAAGTTTTTCGTTTACACTCCCTGCTATTGCTCTGGTTTGTGGATCTAAGTAGAAAACCGGCAGTTTTTGGAAATCTTGTCAGCATGTGCACATGCCTGTATACCTTTTAAATTTGTTTTTGTTTTTCCTGCTTCTTGAACATGTTAGCTGATGCCACAAGGAGTGAGCTGAATTCTTGCTCTTTCTTTTCCCCCTGCTGTTGGAATTGTTTGTTAAATTCCAATTACGGGGCTTGTTCAACACCTGTACAAACCCACAGCCATTGTTAAGGGAATAATTTGAGGACAATGGGGTTAACGCAGGTGTGCACAAGTGCAGAATTTGGATTGCAAAGTCTCTTTATTACTCTGTGTGCATAAGAAAGAGAAAGAAAGTATTCAGCTTAATTTTCAGATCCCAGATATAATTTGTAGGACAAGCATTTGGAAGAAGGATAAGTGGGGAGGGGAAGAAATGTCTGAACACGTTCAGACATGGCACTGAACACATATGAAATGGAAAGTTAAAAGGAAATAAATACTACACTCCTTTCCTCCCTACCTCACCCTCATACCACTTTCATAGAGTCACTTGTCAAGGTATAGCTGCACGAAGCTGGTTGGTGATGATCTTGCACACTGATTGCTTTCAGAGTGATCACAGCTAAACCTGAATGTGTGCATGGAACTGAGGCACTGGGACACTCTGCTGGTTTGTGGTGCCAGCAATCACCAATGCCAATTGCACCCTGATACAATCAGCAAGTTGCATTAGATGTACATTCACGTGGGTATGATCTGTTTGGTAGGAGCAAAATCAAGGGAGTTGGGCTGTTTGACTCTCAAGATTTCTTTTCTCTGAAGCTGAACATGTGTGTAGTCCCCAAAGGTGACCTACTGTCTCATGTCACCAGAGTAACCCTCTTAAGATGGTAAAAACATCAATAAAACCCAAGAGGATGAAGTCCAAGAGCCTGTAGGATGTCTGCTTCTGGTATTCTCTTATGCTGATACAGAAATTTACAGTTTTGTTTAACTTTATGAAAACGTGGCAGTGGGTCATCTTCCTTCGGGGAAATTACAGTAAAGGCTAAAAGAGTTCTGTGCAGAATGAAAGCCAAGATCCACGTCCCTGCTGTCACAAGTGGTTGTAAATTGAGATAATTTTCTCTTGCAGTTTCATTTTTATTTGGTTTCTTCCCTATTCATGGGAGTTTCTCCAGGCAGGGATCAAACTTTCTCAATCTTGAGTACTCTCTGTATTTGGGGTGCAACAAACTAATAAGTAGGAATAATTATTAGTGGTTAGATAAACGTTCAGATGAGTTCATCATCTCAGTGATCTGCCTCTCAGAACTAATCTTGACTGCTACAAATAGGTTTGGTATTTGGCATTTCAATTCATGTAGGAGGGGAGAAAATGGCCATTGCCTGTAAAATGGTTCAGAAGTTACATGCTGTTCTTTTCCAATGAGCAATAACTCAGCTGAACAGCATGACAAGAGTCTCAGGTGTAGAACTGTTTGATCAAGAGAGAAATTGGTAGTTCCCTGTCTTGGTTATGCACCAACATAACTGTGTGTGCACATGCACTCAGAGGAGGACTAGTTATCTTCCAGACACTGTCAGGCAACCTAGCTTATACTGGAGAAACAACCAGAGTTCCTTATTAAAGGTTAATTTCAAGTTATGGAAAGAAAATTTTCTCACTGATTTGAGGCTGTCTGGAAGGCGGCTAAAAATAGTCTTTCAGTGAGGTGTCATGGTTTGGTCAACTGGAGATATGTGTTTTTGGGTAGCGTGACCTTCTCCTGCCAAAGAGTGTAGTTACACTAAGATAACGAGTAGTGATTTTTCCCAAAACTTTTAAGTAGGTTAACCTCTGAATTGCAAACTGTTGAGGTGATCTTATTTCTGGCAGGTGATTTTAAGTTAGTGGTTGTGGTGGTTCTTTGCCTTTGCAGTTGTGCAAATTTCATTGAAACAAATGAAACTTTGTGGGTGAAAAACTTAATATCTTCCCTCTACTTGGATAATAATTTTTAAAAGATAATGTAATTTTTTTTAATGAGTGTATATATACTGAACTAATGGAAGATGAAACTGGTGTTGGTATGCTTCTCCTCATGGTGTTTACCAATATAGATTGCATTAGTTTCTGCTCTTGGCACCTGTTTCTATTGTTTTGTCACTGTGTTAGTAGCATTACGTACCTGCCTTAGAAATCTGTTATCGTTCAGCCTGTTCCATACTATGTACAGTCACTACAGTATATGTTGTGTGTAGTTTGTTGGATAGCAGCTATAAGGGGTAGATCATCTTGGAATTCACCGAAGGCCCCTTTTGTGCAATTAAATAACTCCCTTCTGCTAAGGTAGTAAAACTAGTTTCTTTACTGGGAGTGCTTGAACAGTCAGGGTGGGCATTGCCTGGCACCTCTCTGATCCTGACAGAGCCAGGTCCAGTATTAGCTGATTCTAACTTGTGTTCAGGGCCAAAACCAGGGGAATGCGGCCCTGTGATGAACAATCCCTACCGTACTGAAAAAAGTGATGTCCTATTTGATGACGAAGCCAGAGGAGCAGTTAACATCTGGTGTTATTTGAATGGTTTTACAAGTTGAAGGAGCATTGCCCACCCAAACTGAGTCCCAGATTTCAAATTAGATTTATATTTCTGTGCCTGCAAAACTTGACAGAGTGCTTCATCCAAGAACTGCAGTAGAAGTACTTGGTTTTAATGAAATGAGCCCATCAGTGTAGTCACAGGCACCAAAATCTTGGAGCAGTTAAAAATGGGAGAGGATTTACATCTGAACTAAGATGAAACTGACTTTTCTGTAGTGTTTTTGGATGGCTTAGCAGCTGCAAATTTATGAAGATACAGTTAGCTACTTTTCAGGGTAATGGTTAATTTTTAACATAAAGCTCCCTTTAAAAGCTTCAATAAATGTTTGTAGATTTTATACAAGTAGCGCTGCAAAACTGCTGTAAGCCTTGAAAATAATTAAATAGATCTGATTATGAATGAGGGATTTGGTGCAGAAATCTGGAAGTGATTGATAGGGCAGTTATTAATACCTGTTATATATAAAAAAAATAAATCAATATCTATTTACCATCAACACCTATAATCTATATAACACCAGTATGTATATAACATATAACATCTTTTAATATATTAATACCTAGAATATGTACTTACATACATACATGTGTGTCTACATATATTAAATATGTATGTGTATATAAAAGATTTTTTTCTGCAATTTTCAGGTCATGGCAACATTCGAGAATAAAGAGTCTGATTATTTTCTTGTTGTTTGGGGGGATCTTCTCTAGGGGAGGGCCTGTCTGTATGTGAGAACAGCACTGCCATTAGGTGCTCTGCTCAGTGGTCACCCTTTGTATGAACATGCTGTGTGGTTCCTCTGAGTCACCTTGTATTAGGCCATTTAAAGACAGGAGTTGCAGCATTGCTTGGCGATCTAAAGCCATGGACATGACTCTGACCAGGTAGCATTGTCCTCTTGGCTCACGGTTGTGAAGGTGGATCCTTGTGTGGGAGGCAGAGACATTTCTTGTATAAGCAGACATAGAGTCCCTTACATATGAATTTTTCTGAATCCCTGGTAAGCTGGGCTGTGCTCCTCAGAAGCCTCCTTCAGCTGCAGAGTTACCATCGAGGTGTGATCTGCTGGCAGCTGGAAATCTAAAAACAGTGGTTGAGCTGCTTCTTAGACTTGTCGTGCACAGAGGCAGGTGAACAGTGGTTTGGTGTTGGCTGGTGGGATAGCACGACTTGGTGATGGCATGGCCATGTAGGACTCTGTGTGTTGCTTGCATGTGCTCCGTCCCCAAGTATTCTGTGTGCTCATGATGGTTCCCCATGGTTCATGGTGCAGCAGGGTGGTCCTTGCTGGGAAAATCCTGCTTGAGTCTCACGTATATTCCTTGACATTATTCCTTGAACAAACATGGGTCTCTAAGCCAAAGTGCTTGTGCTGTGGCTGTGTCCTGCTCTGAGGCAAGGCTCGTGCCCAGGAAGGATCACCACAGCCCTGGGGAAGTGGGCTGTTCTGCAGGCCAAGTTTCAAGCTCAAGTCACAGTGCAGCCACAAACGTTTATGAAAGATCCTGATGAGAGTTGGGCCCATGATATTTAAATATGCCTGTGGTAACATAATCAGCTGCCACCCACTACTCAGCTTCTAAGCTGATCCTAAAATAACCTTTGGTAGCATGACACATGTGAAGCTTCCCTCCCCTCCTGTTTAATCTCCTGTACACAGCCCCAGTGTAATGTTTATATGACAGTCATAAGGAAGGCTCTGTAGGTGTATCCAGGACTTTTACGAGAGCATGACACGACATCAGTTTCTACGTTTATCTCCCTGTTCCTTGACGTTCTCGTCTCTGCTGTGCTTTCAGTTTTGAAATAAAGAAAAGTGGTGTGGATCTGCTCTATCTCATAGACAGGGTGTGAGCTTCCACTTTCCCAACTTGCTGAGTACTCAGTGTCCTTTGTGAGGACACATGATTTGGACTTTCCCTCTTCTCCCTCCCTTCCCCTACTGATATTTCACAAGCATAACAAACCACGAACGGATGTTAATGGCTCCATGCATAGCTATAGATATATATAGGCTGTCTGGTTGCTGAGAAGATTTTATTGGCATAAATTTGGAATATTTACAAGTGGCAAGTTCACTGGTGAGATTATGCAGACCAGACTAAATGAGCTCTGAAGGGCATTTATAACACCTTCGGACAACCAGCCTTTTCGTTTATAGCAAAGGAGTTTATATGCATGTATATGCATGGAGTTATATATATATTTGTATATATTTAAAATGTAGGTATGTATCTATGCCTTTTTTCTTTGTCTGAAATACAGAAGTAGCATTAATATTTCTGCTGCTGCCTGTCCATAAAACACAGCAATCCTGGAATGATGGGGAAGTTGTGCAACAGTAGTATGGAGATGTCTGTAATTAAAGCCACTTTCATAACGTGACATTTGTAGGCGGTCCGTCAGGCCCTCCTGAAGCTCCAGAGGGACTGTATGTAGTGGTGGGGTTTCTCAGGTGCTTTGCCAGGGTTTGACGGTTGGCTTCCCCAGCTGGGTGGTGGAATGCAGCTTCTTGGGCCAACCCTGGTAACGCTTCAGAGTCACAGTGCTCACAGAGAACATGCAAGAACTGTAACTTCAAGTCCTTGGTTTTCTTTGGCCAGCAGCTCGAGGGGGAAGAGGAGTAGGGGAGGAGGGTGGAAGACCGGAGGGCAAGAAAATGCCCTTTTGTAGTAGACTTAAACAAAACAATATCCAAGAAACACTGGCGGTTTGAAAGCTGTTTGGAGGGTTTGTGTGTTAGAAGTAGTCCCAGCTGAGAGACGTTGCTGAGCAGAGTTCAAGCAAGGAGGCCAAAGGTGCAGCATAAATATAGTTTGTCAGATTGTTGCTGAAATAAATGAAGATTTTTTTCATGGAATAGTCATAACTATGTATATGGCATAAATACAGTCATTGAGTGGTGCCACAGAATGCTTAATGGCTTGTAGTCATTGTGCCTTTCGCCCTGGAAGGAAAAGGGTGTGATCCTGTTACAGTTATAATCAATGAGCCTTGCTATTGATCTGTGGGAGACTTTGAGTGCAGAGAGCGGGGTTGGATGATGTGGAGTAACGGCTGGGGGAATAAGTCATCAATGGACTGTTCTGTTTATTTAGCTTTGATGGTAGCATAGCACTTGGTGCTCACTTGCTTTGTGATTTTTAATGTATTGTCTTAAATCCAAATGAATGTTTAACAAGGCTGTGCCTAGTAATTTTACAAGTAGCCTTAGGAATTCATTCATTGTGTAAAAGGGTTTTGCACAAGAGCTGAACTGCTAGGAGAGGTGGAGAGGAGGTACGGCAGCCTGTCCAAGAGGGTACCTTGCTTGGCAGAGGGAGAGGGATGACGTTCCTTTTCTGTAGCCCGACTTGCTTTTTAATATATTGTTATTGGCGAATCAATGTACAATAGGAATCCACTCCCTGGTCAACTTAAGCACCACTTAATTGAGAAATAAATGATAAACCCATTATGCTTTGCTAGTAGAGAACATTTCAGGGTGATTATGGATGCTCTGCTAAATTTTTTGGCATCCCTTGAGTGAGACTAATTGCCTTCCCTCAGGGCGGCTCCACAAGCTTGGGTCACATCCTGGCCTTGATGAAGCCAATGGCAGTTTTCCTATGGATTTTTTTTTTTTTAAATTATTATTTTAAAGAGGGCCATTGTATACCAGCCTTTGTCTCTGGTGTTCTGCTTTCCCCTGAAAGCAGGGCCTACTTTGACTGCTCTGTCTGTTTGGTCGGCTCTTGGCCAATGCTCTTTGCATGGGGGTATGGATGCTCTCCATGTCTCCGAATTGAGTCTCTCTGCCCTGGAAGGCTGGTTTGTTGGGGACTCTGCCAGGGGATGGCTGTACCAGCAAACCCTCATAGCTGTGACGGCCCTTTGACAGGTCCAGTGCCCTCTGCTCTTTCCAGGCAGCCTGACCTCAGCTGCGCTCCCATCGCTGGCTGCCTGAGCTTGCCTGCCACGGGAGAGTGGTTCCAGTGCAGCCATCCACGCGGCTCTGGGACAGGGCTCTGACCGCTCGGGAAAGCTGGATTTTTTTTCAGATACGGCCTCTTGCCAGCATGGTGCATGCCCTTCAACAGCCAGTGGAGTTAGCAGTCACAGTGGATATCCATGAGCCCGTTAATGAGGTAGCTGGACGAGGAAGCGCTGCGTCAGACAGGACCAGGGCAAGCTTTGTTTAATCGGCTTCTCAAGTCCAGTCTCTAGCTACAACAACTGATTTGCAACGGAAGCCATCAGGGCAAGCTAGGATACAAAAGCCTGAGGATGTATTAGTCTGCTTGGCTTTGAGGCTTTGTGCTGGCTGCTAGCGATAGCTGAGACTTATTAAATTAAAGAAAAAAAAAAATCCACTTATTAGGTGCTCTGCTTGGTTCCTGCTCACGGTGTAGACTTCTGGCTGTGCTGTACCCAGCGCTGCATCCAAGGCACCATCAGCACCAGTCTCCTTTTACGCCAGGACGTCAACCCAACACCTGTGCTCCATGGCTGGAGCTGAGCCTGCTTGGTGATAGAGCAGGAAGTCTCCTCTTTTGAGGGATTATGAACTGGGAAAGGTCTCCCTGTGTTGGAAGAGAGAATAGGTCTAAAGCATTCAAAAACTTTCCAGTTGTCTTCATGATTTTCTGGATGCTGGTGATGCTTCCTGGTACTATTTGAGCTTGCCTGTGTGGGACTTGTGGTCCCTGTTTGCTTTTGCAGCTATTCTGATGATTAGGAGGTTGCCTTGCTCTTATAGCTGCTCTGCTCAGCCCCATGCTAGGGGAACAGGCTGCCTGCAATTTATAAATAAATATTAATTATTTTGAGTGATGACTGAGAGAGAGGGTATGTCCTGGCTGTGAATGACTGGCTGGAAGAGTTGGAATCCACCAGCTGTGGGGTGCCAGGCGATGCCCAAACCAAGAAGTCATTATTACTTTTTTCTGCTGTGACCCCTGCCCTTCTCTCCCGTGCAAACCTGTACCTTGTTCCCATGCCAGGCTGACAAAAATAAACACGCTGTTAAGATCACTCCCCCCGACCCGCCGTGCAGTTAAGTGGCTGGTTTGCACAAGGATACGAGTAGCTTCGTTGCCTTGTTGCAGATAAGGGTGATAAGAGTCTGGCCTGGAGACATTGCCCCATACCCACAGCCTTCAGTGGGACAGGAGTAACGGTTGCAAAATTGGGTCCCGATTCTTGCCACAGCCTTGTCTGCTGCCACCTTTTCCCTGCCCAGCCTGCCTGGGTCAAGCGCTGGGAGTGCGGTGGAGACGCTATGTTCTCTTTCTACCCATTAATCTGCTGAGTGTTTGGGGCACTGGGCTTTCTTTCTTCAGAGCTTGACAGGCACGAATCACCGGATGATGGGCTTGTGTGGGAATTGATGTCTTTGAGTGGTTTTGGAGTTTTTGATTGGGTGCTCCTGAGATGCTGGGAAGCCCTCCAAGGGAATGACCTGTGGGACTGATGCCAACTGTACTTTCAGAAGTGACCCGAGACACTTGGAGCCATTCCCGGTGTTCAGAACTATACTGAAACACCAGCATGATGAAAAAACAAATGTAGAATTGCTAAATGTATGTTGTCCAAAGATTGTGCGAGCTGTCGTAACTCTGCTTCAGAAAAAAGCCCCAACAAAAAAACCCCAGTGGCCCTCTCGTGATTTACTTCAGCTGAGCGTCAGGCCATGATGAGTCTGATTTGCCTCCATGTATAAGCCATGCATCAGAATAAATAAAAAAAGATTAAAATGAAAGAAGCACTTGTAGGTTTTTTTGGGGGGCACACAAAAGGCATTGGTAGTATTAGAATAGAAAATGTGAACTCGAGACACCACACAGAATACTGTAATTTTTTTCAGGGCATTGATTGTAGCTGATACAAATTTTAGTGTAGAGAAACAGAATGATGTTTTCCAGGTTCCAGTAAGGTTTTAGTGTCTCTGCTTTCTATCTGTGCAGAATTTCCCCCTGCCACCTCTAGAAGGAGAATATTTTATATACAGTTACTTTAACTCCTTTTTGATCTGAACTTAATCATCTTCTTTTACAATGTTTAGGTTAAAGAGGTTTTTATGGCGTTCTGGTATTGGCTTTGAAAATCTTTAGTCACTGATATTTTTGTTGCTCATTAAGTATGTTTTAATTTTTAAACCAAGGCTTCTATCTAAACGTTGGTTTCTTTCAGTGGAGGTCTTTTTCTAATTATGAAAAGACTTTGTACATTTTCAGCCAGCTAGCTGGATTTTTCAGTTAAGCGATGTACAGCAACCAGTATTGCATGCTGGTATATAATTTGAGACAAAATGATTTTGTGGAAAATGTGTTAGAAAGTGATTTTTCTTTCTCTTCCTCTAAAACAGAAAGAAAAAGAGGAAAAGTAGCCGAGGGATTGATCACATTCATAGTTAATAGTATAGATACTGGTGTATATGGCTGTTTGAAATTATCAGTGCTTTGTCCCAGATAACCTCATGCTTGTGAAGGAAACTGAAAAACATGAATGTGAGATTAGATTTATTTGGCCCTAAGAATGTTTCTTTTAATTCAAAACAAGCTTTCCTGAACAGATCTGGAGAGGCAAATTATGTCTTGTCTAACTGGCAAAATCAGCTCTCCAAGAAATGCATGATATTTTCGAACCCAGAACGCATGACTTTGCCTGCAAATATTTTGAACTTTATGATGTGACCTAGCAGCTAAAACATTTCACTAAAAACTGGGAATCATGGGCGTTTTTCCCTATTTCTCCTAATATTTCTAAACCAGAAGCTTTCTGGTGCTGGCTGCCCAAGTTGAGAAGCTCAGGGCTTCATCTTCAGTGGTGCTAAGCTTTTTGTAATGGCCTCTGCAAATGCCGGTGGGATTGTGGATGTGGCACCCATCAGAAAATAGTCTCATTTCAGTGCCCATCTAGAAAATCTCAGACTTGCCTCTGCTGGAGTTTGCATGGCTGCAAAGCCAGGGTAGCTTGCACCTGCCTCACAGGCTGCTGTGTTTTGAATTTGGGAATCAGTGGGAGGTTTGTGTGTCCGTGTGAAGGGTGCTGCTGATGTCTTAGGCAAATGCGGTGCAAGTCCCAGTGCCGTTAGCTGTGGTGTAGCTGGAGGGCAGAGGAGCTTGCACCCCCTGGCTCTGCCCCAGGCTTCTCCTCCCAGTGTGCTCGCTGGGCAGCGGGATGGTTCTGTGTCAATTGAGTTCCAGCTTTTTTTTCCGGTGAGTATTTGTCGATTGAAATTGAAGAATTGTAAGCACAATTCATCTTAGCGTACAGAGAGCAGCGGGTGCGAGCAGCGCTGACTGGGACCAGACATTGACATACGGGCCGTCATCAAACTAATTGTTGTTTGAATTACCTGTTATGATCCGATGACAAATCTGCTTCGCTCCTGCCACTGGAGCAGAAAATGTAGCTTGAATTGGCGTGATGTTAGCAAGTGTAAACTGTACTTCAACAAGATGGATAAACCCAATTATGGGGCAGACCTGTAGAGAGAAAATCCATTTAAATCTCGTAATGTTAAGCAGAGCTGTGTTTAATTCATTTGGACCAATTTGGGAATGATGTATGAGTGTTGGTGAACATTAGTCAAAGGGAGAAGGGGCAGGGAAAGAGATGCAGTGCTCAGGCAGGGTGGCAGAGGAGAGCTGCACCGTCTCAGTGGTTAGCGCTAATGGCTGGGGAAGGCTAAAATGACAAAAAGATGTACTAACTGCTCATATGAGAACAGCCCAGTGTAAATGAACCAATAAGAGAAACATATAGAGCAGGAAGAAGGTGTAGTATTTGTCTTAAAACTATTGATCTTTCAAACTGAGAAGGAAATATATATATAAATGGAAAGCAGCATTTTGTTGTTGGTCTGTTTTTACTGACTGCCACAGAAACTATGGTGGGTTTTTTGATTATTCTTTTCCCCAACTTCTTGGGCTTTTTAAAAGATTTGTCAAAAATGCAAGGGAGGGGGCAAGATTTTATTTTCTTTCTTTTTTTTTTTTTTTTTGTGGACAAAGGGTAGGGATTGATCGCTTCCTCGCGGTTGTTCTTAGTGCTGTGATTGCTTTGTGGGATGTATTTAACGTGTGCTTATTCAGAGGTTTTCCAGCTACGGCTTTCCTTATTTTAAAAGAAAATTAAGCGCCACGTTGTGCAGGCAGATTGATTGACGTATTCCAGAGGATGCGGGTGTTGTACAATAATGGCCTAAGAGGCTGTCACTGCTTATTTACTGGTTTAATACCTAAAATGTGTGAGCTAGGCAGTTGTCAAATGCTGAGGAAGATACAAGCGAATAATCTCACGAAGGAATTGCTTTGGCAAGATGGAAGGGTTGAACAATGAATGTACTTGACTCTGTTGTTTGTGGTCTTCAGCGGGTTCCTGCGAAGCTAACCCACATGCACATGTTCTGTCTCATTTTAGACAAAAAATAACCTCTTTTCTTGTGTTACTCATTTAAGGCCCTTTCCACAAAAGTTGAAGTAGTGAATAAAGAGGCAGTGTTCTTATTTGCATCCCTCTTCGCCTGTCCATGCCTTGCTGTGTATCCACTTGCTTCCCTGTCATCGTTCTGCTCTACTCGTGCAACTCCTGGTAGGAAATAACATGGAGAAGGGAAGCTGTCCCAGGGTACGGGACACCAAGTTTGTCTTTCGAGGTCAGATAGCCATTTTGTGACGTTTGTAGAGGCTGATGAAGCTGGAGTGAAATAACCAGCTGCTGAGGTGTAGAATTTAGGAAATCTTCCAGTAATTCCTCATTTCTGGTACATCTGAAAGCTCTCCGCAATAACAAAAGTGATTCTGCAGGATTTTAAATAAAGCAGAGGGTAAAGGCATGGTCTTAATTTTCAGCCATCTATACTTCAAAGCATATTAATTTTGGAAGGCATGATTTCATTTTGATATCTGTTAAATTTAAGCTATTTAAAATCTTTTCAAACAATTTAATTCTGTGCTTGGGACTCTGAATGAGTAGCACTTCAGCGTAATGAAAAAAGATCCATCAGCTTTTTTGGGAAGGCAGGTAGACCTTGTTCCTGTCTTGTCCTGAAAGTCCATTTAGCCTCGGTGAGAACAAGTTAAGAAAGGCTTGCTTTAAGGGGATCAAAGAGATCTAGCTGCAAGTTGTTTAAAAGGCCTTAGGTCTAATGCATATGTCTGTCACATCACCTGGACATAGTGGTGCTGGGAAAGAGGTCTTTTGTGCCTTTTCTTGTATGTAGCTAAGTGGTAATGGTAAAAGGAGGGGTATAATTCACTGTGAGCTGTGACATCAAGGTATGCGAGTATTACTTAAGAGGGTCTGCATGTAGGTAGGTCCTTCTGGAGAGCGTGGAAGAATCTGTATTAAAATGACAATGTATAACATGCTGTCAGTGTCACACGAGCTCGTTTCTGGCACTGTCACTGTGGGCGAGCCCCGTCACTCACCCCTCCCCTCGCTGTGGGATCAGCAGGGACAACTAAAAAGCTCTGGGGACTTCATGGTAGCTACTCTTACATTGTCAACACTTCCTCTTCTAATCCCTGCTCTGAGAATAACCAAATATTCAGACTTAGCAACTGTTTTTCCTGCCTAGTAACTTCATCTCCCACAATGTCTGCCTTTGAGAATGTGTCTGGATCGCCCAGTGAACCACTCTGTGTGTGTGAGAGTGTGTGTGTTTTCTTTTTTTCCCCTTGTGGGTCATTCTTTTTTAAGCCCAAAAAACTGGCCTGCCAGCTGCTATGCTTTAGAATTGCTTAATACTTTTATTTAATTATAAAATTCTTTTAAAATTTTTTTCTTTTAAAAAACTTGAAGTGCAAACAGGAGGAATCGAGTGCCTTTTGGTGTCTTGAGATGTTTGCGCATTGCACAGGAACATTGGGTTTATGCTTAATTAAAAGGTCACTGTTGAATGAGGTGACCGTCTGCTGGATCCTAGATACTGACATGGGATTCACTCTTAATTTGGAGAGTATTGAATGCATGTATTATAGGGATGTAATACAGATCCTGTGACTGTCCCTTAAGAAACATCATTCAGCTGATAAGGATCTTGGTCATGGTGTTGTTTAATATGGGAGAAAGGATGCAGACGTCGTTGAACCCGAAGGGTTGAGATGGCTCTTGAATATTGCAGACAATTCTCTTTGTCCTTTAGGCTGGTTGTCTCTGCCTCAGTTTGCCCATCTATGAAAGGGGAGTAACACTGCTTACTTAATACTTAGCCTGAGGCAGAGGGTAATATTCTCTGTATTTTGGAACAATATGCTGCCTTGAGTTGGAAAGGAGTTTGGAGGAATGGGATTAATGTAAATAAAGAGCTGGATAAAATGGAAGAACTCTGTTTCTTTTTTTTTTTTCTTGGGGGAGGGGGGGATATGTTAATATTCCCTTTCACTAAAGGTTGTTTTTTTTAATTCTTTTGACTTCCTAACAGAATCATATATAAAAACATAAGCTGCTGATTGATTATGCTAGCTGACAGTTTGTCAGGATGGGAGCCATGTATTTGGACTTCTCTTTCTTTTCTCTCCTACCAGATGCTGATTGTATTCAATAATTATGTATATGAAAGAATTTTCATTATGGCATTGTGGTTTCATGTTCTCAGAAGCGTTTGGAACAGGGTAGCCATGAGAAGCCAGATTGCATGACACATTTCAGGCTTTGTTTCTCCTTGACCACACGCACATTTCTCCCCCTGCCCCCCCCCCCCCCCCCCCCCAAGTTTGAGCAGAAATTGTATTGATTTTAGTAATCTTGTGGAGAATCCCACTCCAAGTCAGTAGGGCCTACTGGACATTTTGAGTTTGTAAAATTCAGTTTTACTAAAGAATGATTTTTTTTTTCCCCCCCCTCTGCTACCATAGTTTATTCCTGCTGCAGCACTCTCTCATCCAACCAAAAATTACAAGAAAATTAATATGTAAGTTTTGGGCCATATACACCACTGAGGACTTGGCTTGTTGCACTTACAATCCTGTAAGAGACTGTGCTCACACAAAATACTTGTTCTCAGGGTTGGTCTTGGAGTTTAAACAGATTCTCCCATTTCTAAGCACTGTTTTGGAGCAGACTGTAGATCTTGCTGAGCTGGCCAGCCTATTGTAATTTTTAGACATTTAAACTCCCACTTTTATAACAATAGAATATGTTTATTTTTAAAGGTAATGAACTATTACCCTAGAAATTCAGGTCTTGGAGAGCAGCCTGTAACCAAATCTCAGCAACAGAGCTGTGAATTTTACCTCAATAATGTGTGAACTTCAAAGTCTATCTGGAAATGTGTGATGCTATGATTATTTGTTGTTGGGGTCCCCCCCCACTAACAAGAAACGAACAGAAACGCAAAAGAAGAAAACACCCTAAATTCACAACGTGCCAGGGAATAGAATAGTGAATAGTTCTAACAACAGTATCAACTTTCATTTGCTGCTTGTATTAGTATTTTCCTATCTTCTGATTATTCTGGTAAATGGTACATTTTTAAATGTAAAAGAAAAACACATTTTAAGCATACAGGGTGGGCAATACTGCTGAGGTAGGCTCGTTGGAAACCTAACGCTTCATTCTTTGGGAAAAACTCAAACTAGATAGCATGACTATTACAATGTGACTTTTTGCAAATACCACGTTTGAAAGTATTTACAAATATTCTGTATGGACTCATTTTTTTGTATGCTATTCTGTGATTAGACAGAGTGATTGGAGCCTTTTTTTTCTTAATCAGTATGCAAAATATTGGTTGCATTGGTGTGTGAATTGAGGGGAACCAAATGAATTGGTTTGCTTTCATAAACCACATGCAAAGTACGTATGGTTTTGATTTCTGCTTTAGTGGTTCTGTTATCATTGTTATTTACAGCGAGAGTGGCTTTTTATCTCTGAGTTTGTGCTCTTTAGCCTCCTTTTCAATTGAGCTCTTGGTTTTGTGGTTTTTATCAGCAATGTTCAGCATAGCTTTTACAGTTCTTAATTTTGCTGTTTGCAAGTCCCATTGCTAGCTAGATCTTAAAGCTAGATATGTAGAAAAAGTGCTTTAGAATTACTGTAGGATAAAATACCTCCCCCTGACCATGACATGAACTAGATGGAGACCGAACATCTCCCTTTCAGGAAAACTACTTAAGGACATGTCGAGGATTCTGAAATTGGTGAAAGAGCTATTTCTTTCAGAATTCTGTACATGTCTTAATATTTCAATGAATCAGGACATAATTATGATTTTAAAATAAGTTAATTAAAAGAATTAAAGAATTTATTTAACTTTTAATACAAGAGACTCTTTAGTTGTTACTTACTTTCAGTAATGCTTTTGAATTGCCTATGCAAAAGACACGCTGAAGAAAAAAAAAACCACGAGCCTTGAACTTCCCAGCTGAAGCTTTATGAATGAAGGTTTGGAAAGTGAAGAACTGGTGCTTTTTAAACTTACCAAGCATGAAAACTCTCATGTTTTCATGTGTTTGAGAGTAGTAAAAACCTCCTCTTGAAGGTGAAAGCTACTGTTTTTTTCCTAGCATCATGCTTCCAAGATCTTGTTTGGTTTAAGAAACAGCAAATACTGTCAGCCATATGATAAAATTAAGAAATGGCAATTCTGTTTGCTCCCATCAATAACCTTGGAAATATCAGTAGGGATGAAATATTTTTGCATCCTAAAGAAAGCAGAAGCCGGATCTAACGTACTTGATCCGGTCACTACTTCCCTCCACCCCCTCATACACTGTAGACTAATTTTTGAAGGACAGTGTTTCACTACACATCTCTCTAATTTCATCAAACTCTTTATAATAGTATTGCATCAAGAACTAAAGCTATCAATTAATTGTTGGTGATGTTTAATAAAGAACTAATGGTGCTTTCTAGTTAAACCTGTGGTGTGACCATAAACACCATTTAGAAGGCTTTGTCTTCTGCTTGACACCTTCCTGAACAGCAGAGAAGACTTCCTATATCTAGTGCACAACTGAATTACATCCAGCAAAGCACAGATGATTCTAGAAAGGACACGTGAGTTCTTGAAAACACAGAGGAGTGATCAAGGTGGCCCATGTATAGGTGGGGCCCATGGATTGGGGTGGTGGAGGCTGTACTGTGACATAAAATATATCCCTGGGGTTGGAAAACAAAAGACTGTACAGAAAATGAGCAACAAAATGGTTTGTCTTATTGATAGGCATGAAATTAGGGGTAGCAAGAGGAGGAAATTTGTTGCCAGTTTTACACTGTTTTGCTGCATGCCCATTTCTTTTGTTTGCAAGGAATTTGCTCCTGCTTGAAGACTTTATTTCCGTTTTACAGCTCGCTGTGCTCTGTGGGCATCAGGACCGTAGTCTGTCGGTGACGTAGCATCGCTTTCACGAGGGTGGGGGTACAGTTTATAGGCACAGTAAACACCTTCTGATGGTTCATTCCAATTAATAAGCGTATAACCCCCTGTGTGCTGTGGAAGGTGATTTTACTTGATCTTTTGTGATTAGTGGTGAGAAATGTAGCTTTATATACGCAAACCCATTTTATAAATTGCAGACTATATTTAATTAGCATTATGCACCCACGGCCACCTCATCTACACTTCTCCCGCTAATCCGTGTCCCTGGGACTCCACCGCTCCAAACAGCTCAGTGTCTTCAGCCAGCATTTAGAGATTAATAAATCTGCCAGGGAAACATTCCCTCCTTATCTGTTTGTCTGTGGAAATACCCCCAAATGTTAACTCTGACCACAAGCCTGAGACGAGCAATTTTTATGTCTCAGCTGCTGGCAGCTTTTCCCGTAGCTAAAAGTGCCATGATTTCTGAAACCTGATGCTTTATCCTCCAGTATGAGAAACAGGAGGTTTTATTCCCCTGGCGAGGGGAGGGACTCAGCTTTCCAGCAGAGCTAGTCACCAGGCTTGGGAAGGCTGGAGGTTTGGTGTGTGGAAGTACTTGGTTATGTTGTACAAAGTTCCAGGGATGCTGTCTCAGGGACATTTGCTTTAACTGGGACCTGGATCAGTGTTTGGGGAGGAGGTCCAGGAAACTGGCTTTCTGTTACGTAGTTCTCAGTTTGTTACCCACTCAGAGAGGTAACACCTTATTTAGCATCTATGTTGCATTTCACAGGTCTCTCATTTAAACGGTTTCCCTTTTTGGTGCCTCCCTTTTTCACTCCCATGTGTTTTTTGGGCAGGGTCAGTCTTTCTCACTCTCTTGTTTGTGCAGTACCTAGCACAAAAGGACTCTGTTCTCTGGTGGTGCCTTTGGGCACTGCTGTTAGACAAATAAAAGGGTATAAAGTTTGCATCAAACTTTTTTGCAACCTGTCTTGCACAACGAGCTGCTTGTGCCAATCTGTAAAATGCAGCGATGTGTCAAATACTGGATGGTACTGTGTGAAGGATTCATTATGATTTTGTGATTTGTAACTCTAATATAACCCAGAGTCAGCCACTCTGGATTGCAGACTTAAGCATAGTTATAAAACCTGCCTCCAAACTCTCACTTTGTGAACTAATATGGCTCCTACAAAGACAACAGTAGCAGTCTTGTTACTTAAGTTAATTAAACCAAAACTGAATAATATTTTATGAAGTAATTCCTTAAATTTTTGTTGCTGTGGGATTAGAGGAAAAAAAACCAGCCTTCTCCCCCCCCCCCTTTTTTTTCCCTTTATTTCTTTCAAATTGCTTCCCTGAGCAGTAAGCAAGGTCCTATTTAGAACACACGTCTCTAGTCAGATTCCCTAGAAATAATGTAAAATATCTCTGTGGATGTCCCTTTCGCCCCCTAAAGAGAAGGTGAATTGAACTTCTTTTTTTTCTGTGAGCCCCAGAATCTGGAGGAAATAAGTCTTGAATAAAAAAGGCTCAGGCTAATTCTGGGGTGGAACTAGAGACAGTTGTGCCCTTCCTAATTGAAGATAGAAGTTAGCCCTGTTTAGCTCAAGGCCTAAGTGCTTTATGAACCTATCCCAAGGTTTGGGCTTTATTAGATGCTCTTCCAGTGCTATGAATGGGTGTGGAGAGGAGACACTGTGTAGTCCTGCAGCTGTATTGCAAGGTGTTGGCTTCACTCTGCGGTAGGTGCATGTCTCTGTCAGAGATGGTCAGAGGGAATCGCTTGTGGGTAGATGAGGAATGATAGAGAAGGAGGTATGTGGAGACGTCTCTCTCTTTCCTACTCTACTGCTTATTTATTATTTTCCCTTTGAGTGTTTGCTGGATCTTACTTCAGTTATGCAAGAAGTTACACAAAATGTCAAACGGAGCTGTGTATTGTGTCTGCCTCAAACATCCTTCTCCTTCCGCCCTTCATGCTTCAAGTTTGCTGGCTGTTTAATATATGTAAAATTGAGCTAAGGTTTTATAACTAAGTGTTGGAGCTTGACAGTACTTGGAGATTGATTAAACTAAGAAAAACTGAGCAGGTAAGAGATGGCATGGAGAGCCAGGCATCTTTCCAGATTGGTTCGGTTGAAGTCCCAAGAGCTTGCCAGCCGCCCAGAGGGGAGAGCCTGAGGTGGTGCTGGTTCTATTTTATGGGTGAAGAAAGCGAGACATAAAGAGGTTGAGTTGATTTAATTCTTGAAAGAAGCTGATGTGGACAGAGCTGGATGTTAAAGACAATGAGCTGAACATGGACTCTTGCTTCCATTTATCATGTAGATATTTATAGTTGTCAGAGGGGACACCGCCTCCTTCATGGCCAAATAGTGTGTGCCCTTGCCCTGTCTGGCAGTGTTGCTTTCTTCAGCTGGTGAGGGACAGGGCAGGGGGCTGGGAAAGCCTGAAGCCACCACACAGCTGGAGTCTGTTAGTGCTGAGAAGCTGACTGTGTACTTGCATGTTTGAAGTATGCAGCGCCTCTGGGACATGTGTGAGGCAATGCTGTTTACTTGTATCTACTTGTTTTCTGGGATAAAACTGCATAGTGTAAGCTTGCATCCAAGGCCACCTCTGTTATTCCTGGGTAGTCTCCAAAAGTAGCTTAAGGCATTTAGAGTCTCTTCTCCCTCACTGATGACTTCCTTGGAGGAGCACTGCTGACCAGACCTGTGTTGTGACTTAGTTTCTGATCTACGCTGAACAGGGCTGCTGGGCCTGGTCAGTAGGCACTAGAGAGGTCTTTTGCTGTGTTCAGTTATATTCTGAACCAAGAAAAATTTATCTAGGTATTTGATAATAGGTGGCATCACCTTCATGCTTCTGCACAGCATTGTTACCTCGAGGAACAGGAATATAAAACAGCATTACAGCTCTTAAGAAGACCCTGCCACGTCCCCTTCCTGTAATTGGAAGAGTTAACTATCATCTTAATCAATGAGCTCTAGCTTGGAGTCCACGAAAAAGAAATTAATTTAACAAGACTAAAGCAAAGCTTACTGGAACTACCGGTTGATTGGGTGTTTTCTCCCAGACTAGTATTTTAGCTGATCTGCTTTGCTCAAGCCCAACGGTACTTGCAGTGCTTTTCCTTTTTCTTTCTTCTCCTTTCCTCCCCTCCCAACACATTACAAAGCTGCCTCAAGAGTAGTCCTCTTGACACAGAGGCTGCAAATGCCACTGTGGTCACCTGGAGTAATCCTCAGTTTCATCTTCTGCAGAGCTGTGGCTTTCCCCGGGAGAAGAGCCTTCACATGTTTAACACAGATTGCATTGTGCTCCCTCCCAGGAGTACCAGTCTAGGGCACTCCATCAGCTTGTGGGAGTAAGTCTCCTTCTTGTTGGAGGGGTTACCAAGGGCTTAGTGTGAGTATCTGGTGTAATTCAAACTTCGTCTATGAGTTGCCTCCATGTTTTCCCTTCAGATAGAATTTATGACTAGAAGCCATATCTTTTCTTAAGCTATTATTTTTTCAAATTTTGTTAGGCTCCTTTTATGAATTATTTCAGAGCGGTATTCCTGCCTGTTGCCTGTCCCTTTTTATAATGCACATATATACTATATTGATGTGATTGTAAGGATCAGTTTCTGTTGACTTCACCAGAGAAACCTCATTGCTGTCTTTTCCTTGGTAGACAAAACCAGTTTGAAAGTACCACAGTTTCTTGAACTGGATTTCCAGTGTGATCACCTGAGGTTCAGCAAATGGATCATTCCGGGAAGCAATGATTTTTGCAGACTAAATCTCGGATACGGGGATGAGATAAATCTGGAAGTCTTAAAACCCAACAAAATAAACCCTCCCAAACAAGAATACGTTCAGAACAGTGATGGTACAGAACTAATTGATGGGCATATTTTTATTATTGGATTGGGAGAGCAGAAAAAAAATCCACCTTCTATTTTGCCTACTTTGTTGTTTCATGTAAAGCTATAACTGACCCTCTCCTGGTCTGTCCATACCTGTTAAGTGGGTGGGTGCTCCTCTTCCCTCCTCTCCTCCCCTCCTAAGTTGTGGATGTTGATTTGGGCAGCCTATTCCCAACTGAGATCCAGCAATTGTTTGAATTGCAATGGTTATTGTAAGTAGGTTGGTGTGAGTTTTTTTTTTTTTCCCCACTCTCAATGTCAGGACAGCCTGTGCAATGTGTTTCATGAAGTCAACAGCTGAATCTTTTAAATTACACTCTCTTGTCCCTTGCTCTTTCTTTCTCCCTCCTACTTTGGCTGCAGAGTCTGCTGGAGGGGTGGAAAACAAGTTTGGCACCCACATGGTAGAGAGCACTGATTAGTTCCTAAAAGAAGCAGCAAGTTGATTGCTTGCAGAGATGATGTAAGCCGTTGCTCTGGGGTACATCAGGTTGGATTTCTCATGCTTTATCTTATAAAGCCTAAATTAACAGCTGGTTTGGTTTGAGTTCTCCGGGATCTGACTAAAGGATTACAGTCCATTCTCAAGTGAGTCAATCTAGTTTAATTTATTTCAGGTCTATCAAAAAAGATCAATCAAAGCTCTTTTGAAAGTAAAGCTGTAATCGGCCTGTGTACTTAGATGTCACTGTTGTTGTATTTACTTTGCTTCTCTGGTGGAAAAATGTTCAAGCTGCAGCTGAGACTGTATTGCAGTGATTGTTTTTTTTTTAAATACAATTAGGTTTTTTAGGAGGTTACTTGTGTTTTGAGAACCATTGCAGCCTGCATATACATCTAACCAAGTGTGCTGATGTTTTTTTTGTGAATCCTTGAACTTGAAACTGTACTTGAACTAGGAAGGATGGTGGTTTAGTGGTTAGAAATACAAGTAGGAGTTGGGAATCCAGATTCCTCTGCTGATTGCTAGACCTAAGACATGACCTCAGGCATCTCCTTTAATTGCTGTTTGTCTCAGTTTCCCCATCTGTACAATAGGAACAACAGCATTCAAACGTGATCTAGACACAAAGTAGTTTGTGTTTACATAAGGGTGCGACTTAGAAATCAGCATATTCAACTGAGTGCAACTCTGTACACTTTCTTGAATCAGTGGTCTATATTGTCTTAATGTGCGTAGAGCTGGAAATGACAGTATAGCTAATGCTAAACTGAGTTTTTGGCTGGATAGACTAGCTAATCAGATTTTAGGGAGCCAGGTTGCTGCAGCCTCAGGAAGCAAAGTATTGAACTAGTATAAAACCTCTCTACCAGTTTCTGTTTTTTAAAATCTTTTGGAGCCTAAGCATCCCGGCAGACTTCATGCCAGATCAGGTATCAGCTGGCCTCCTGCCACTGACATAAACTCCATACCATGGTCTCTTGTTAATTTGACAAGAACATAATTGAGTGCCCACACCCTAACCGGATAGATGGTGGATGATCTGGTACTGAAGACGTGTGATAAACATCGTGGAAACGTGGCCTGATTTTAGCAGTTGCACAAGAGTTTGTATGAGTTTGGATTAATTCATTCCAGAACTGTTTTTTAAGGTGCTCATTTCTATATACAGTCAAGGTAGGAGCGTGGCATAAAAGAATTAGAGAAATATACTACCAAGGCTTCAGCCAGAGATTGCTTACCTCAGTTCTGCATTTCTTTCATTGCATGGACTGAATGTGAAGTTGTTACTTCAGTGGCACATAGCCTGGTGTCTCTGAATCCCATTCAGGTGCTTGCTGCACCTTTGTGAAGGAGGGGTGGCCCTGCTGGCCAGTCCGATGTCACGCGGCGTTAGACGTGCTTCACTAGCGGAGAAACCCCGTTACAGCTCGCTCTTGCCACCAGTCCCCCAGTGCCTCCCGCGGACTTCGTGAAAGCCTGAGAGGCTAGCGGCAGTGAGATGTTATGAAGCAATACTTTGCAAAATAGAATGGGTGTCTTGCAAATGAGTTCAGCAGGAGAGAGGTTTGCATGGTAAAGTGTTTGTTTACTACTTGGTGCATTCTCTTTCAAGCAGGGATTATCTCGAACTTATTTGTGACTGAGTAGGCCAATTCTTGTACATTTTTACCTCTCCCCTTCTTCAGGTTTAAAAAAATAATTTAAAAAGGTCAAATTCCCTATTAAGTTGGTAGATTCCTGAGCACACTTGCAAATTCAGCTCCTTCGTGGTGTTCTTATCTACATTATTTTTCATGTAACTATGAGTTAGAAATAAGTGACTGTATCTTCAGCTGCTGTCAGTTGGTCTTTCGAGTATGCTGAACTGCTAGTGGCCGTTCTAGTGGGTACCTTTGCGATGGGAGTGTCTGAGATTGCCGGGCCCATTTCTGGTCAATGTGACAAATCTCTGCTATGACCTGTTTGGGTTCTTGCTTAAGAAAAACTTCCACATATGTTTTAAATACCAGACATGGCATAAGTTCCTTTTATGTACCATCTGGCTGTTTTGAGTCTTATTGTTCTAGTCCACTTCCCAGCCACCAAGCAATTATCAGTCTCCTACCTGAACGAGTGAAATGACTGCTACTCCTCTTGCAGATAAAGAGTATTTTTAAAATCTTCCCTCCACTTCTTTTAAAAGCCAGCCGTTCTTCAGGCAGCTGCTCTTCCATGTAAAGGCTTAAAAAGAAGCGACAGCAGACAGGTGCTTGCAGACTGAATATGGGACTCTTAAGAGTGGCTTAGTGTAATTTTTTTTTTTATTAATAGTGTTCGTCATACCAAGACAGGTCAGGATGCCACTTGTAGTATCACTAGATGATAGAATTGAGTGGTGATCAGGCTGAGTCCTCCTGTATGAGTTATGGATGTCCTTGGCGTATTTTGTATGCCTCTGGAGATGGATGCAGGTGTGTTCTCCCACACGAGCGTTCCCCTTGGGAATGTGATTATTAGTCTGATAGTAATTTCCAGTAGCTGGTTATTTTTCTCTCTCCAATATGGGGAGGTTTATCAGGTGTTTGAGGTGTGAAGACTGTATCTACTCTATGTTGGCAAATTGAGGACTACAACAGTGGTTATTGATGTATATTTTCCACTCTCTTTAAAAGCAAACTAACAACCAGTGGGTAACTTCTCATTCCCGATCTAGTTAATAACCTCCTCCTGTAACGCCTCTTGGTGAAGTCTCCCCTTTTAAAAGCCAAGTTGCTGGGATTGCCTCCTTTTGATCCTCCCCTGCACCTGGACCTTTTGTAATGCCACCCCCCATCCCTCCTACGCTTACCTGGATTAAAAAAATAAACAAAACAAAAAAAAGCACACAACACAAGAAAGGAGGTTCAGAATAAATGGTAATAATTGTGCATGTAATGTAATTGGAAGCGTTTCATTGACATGCTTATGTCAGCTGCTTCTTCATCTTAGTGCTTCAATGTACCACTAGACTTGCATTTAGCTTCTTGTGGCTGCTCTTTGATGCAGGTAGGCCATATTATAAATAGGCTTGTTGCTATGGTGAAAATAGGAGTCCTTGTCTGCTGAGTGTAACCTTTCCTACTTTCCTGGACATTGCAATATTTTTTTTCCCCTTCCTCTTCTTGAATATGCCATAGTCGAACAGAATTGCGTTGTCTTTTAGGGGAAGGAGTTTTGGTTGATGAGTTGGGTTGGAGGACAGTACTTTCAAGGCGTCTTCAAGAAGTGGGTGGTTTTTGAGGGGTGAGGGGAGAAACTGGAAATCCCTTTTGTGATGACTCAGCACTGCTGAGAGATCTGTGGGCTTCTTCCCCCCTCCCACCCCTGTCTTCAGGGAAAGAGAGATGAAAAAGCTTTCCCCTGCTCTTTCCATTACCTGGCTTCTCTCAGTTATTTTTACAAGGTTAATGCATTGTGCTCAGAGTTTGCATTGTTGTGCCAATAAAACTTTAATAATGATGATAAGATTGACATGTGCACGGCCAGAAGATGAATCTTCGGGATTTAGTTGACAAAGGAAGGTGCGTGTTTGTCAGTAGCTGCCTGCAAGGTCCAAGGACTGCTGAGGCTCATTTCAAAGGCTTCGGGAAAGGGAGTGCTCTTCAGGGCTGATGGCTATAAAAGCTGAAGATGGCTGCGCCTGTCCATTAATCTGTTGAACTCATTGTTCTCTGTATCCCTGTTTTATTTTGTTATTATGCTGCGTTTTGTGCAAAGGGAACTGGAAAAATCAAGTGTGACTAAGGGCTTTGTGAGGCTGCAAGCTCTCAAGGAGAAGGGAGGGAAAAAAAGGGTGAGACTCTTCTTTCTGCTGCTCTGCCATTGAGGACAGCAGTGGCTGCAGCCGCCCCTCAGCAGACCTGATGTGCCTGTACCCCTGGGGCAGGATCTCGGGGGGCATGGCTGCCAAAACACCTAGGGCTCACTCTGTCTTGGCCCTGATGTAGGCTGTGGTGGTCGCACTGTCACCCCCAGCTCCTGTCCCTGGCTCTGCTGGGAGTTGGCTCTGAGGACTGCAGCTCAGCCAGAAACCTACCACTGCAAAGCCACAGCTCTTGGCTCTTGGCTTTCTGCTGAGGGTTTCCTCTGGAGGAGGTTTGAAATAACCTACTCCCCACACCATCCACCTTCTCTTCAACTTCCCGGCAGTGAATCTGTTTCTCATTTAAAGTGTATTTTTTCATAACTGCTCTGAAGTCTGGGAAGAGGGAGAACTGACTACATTTAACTCAAGTCCAGTTCTTTCTTCCCTGTGACCTCTGTTAGTATTTTTAAATGAAGATGATTAATCTTATTTAAAAAAAATACGCTATGTCATCCTTGAGCTGTTCTAGGGAAGTTTAGTTGTAGTTGAAAATAAAACCAAGGGGCAGGGTGTAGGAAATCCCATGCACCTAATTTTAGGGGATCTAAATTAGAGAAGTTTGTATTTCTGTCCCCTGAAATGCCTCCTAGGAGCATTCGCTTATGCCTTAGCCTTGTGCATAAGGGGTTTAATTCCCTCTTCTTTGTGTTGACCTAAAAAGCACCGAGTCACTACGAATGTAGGGTGGCATCAGAGGAGCGGGAGGGCTGTGATGACTAGCTTACGTTTGCTGCTTTGAATGAAGCAACCCACAGAAAAATAAATGCCACATGTAGGAGAAAGGCCTGTCCTTTCACCGTGAACCAGTCTCTGGTAACGTGGACTTGGGACTTTTGTCTGCTTTCATTTTTCCTACACCTGTTATTATCAAAGTGTATGGGCAAATATACCTTCAGCAGACTGTTGCCTTCTTCCCTTTTTTTTTCTCTCAGTCATCCAGGATTATTTATCAAGAAGAATATTTTTAGAGAGTGACCCCCTCTCCGAGTAAGGGCCCTGTTGCCCCAGCATGGCTCTCCCCATTCCCAGTGGTCCAGGTACCACGATGTGGGGTACAAGGGAGTTGTGCCCAGGAGACAGCGGGTGAGACTGCTGGGCATGTCATGCCCCTGTGAAGCAGCTTTTATCAAAGGTGCCATCTCTTCACCCCAAAATGCTGGGGAGGAAGGGTAGTTACACAGTGGGAAGAGGATGTGGGTTGGGATGGAGAGAGAGATGATGCATGAAAAGATGTCATGTTCCCTGCTCCTACCTGCCGGCATCCCACTTTTTTGTGCTGGCTAGGCTTCACGCTGGGGCTGTGCTGCTGTGGGTCATTTCAATAGCTAAAAAATGGAGTAAACCAAGGGATAAGTTGGGTGATTGGCCTCCCTGTCCTAGCGAATTTAGTTTAATTTAGAAGTTTAAAAATGGCCCTGTTATATGCTAATATTAGTGTTTTGTGTGACCTGGCCTGTTATGTTCGTGACCTGAGCGAGGAGGAGAGGGGAAGCGGTGCTGAATGGGGCTGCTGTACTTGAGGCTATTTTCTCCCAGCCTCAGAAGCAGGACAATATCCCAGAATAGCAAGTAGTGGGGAAGTTGTGCTAGAGCGGGGAGGGCCTGCCGTGCCCAGGATGGCTACAATGCTGCCTCCTCTGCAGGACTTAGGCCTGAGACCTTGCTCATTTGTCATCACTGATCCCACGGCTGCTGGGTGTCAGCCTTGCTGCTGGTGTGCTGCCTGCCCTGGGGGGTCCACAGATCTGCTCGCTATCAGGACCCTTGCTCCGGCCTGAAGCCCCATGGGGTGACAGGATGGCCTTTGCAGCACTGCAGAGCATTGCCCCACCATAGGAGGTAGGCTGGGAGCAGCATGGGGTCATGCACGTGATGGAGAACTGTGATGTGGGATCTATTTCCAGCTCTGCCACAAACTTCCCGTTTTCATTTCTGGAGCAAATCACTCAAACTCCCTCTCCCCTGTCCTGCCTGTATGCAAAATGGGGCTGAGCATGCTTTCCTCATGGGAAAGGGTCTTTAAATAGATCTTTGCTTTTAGAGTGTTGTGGAGGCCAAGTTGCTGGATGGGTGCAAAACAGTATCAAAGTATGACTGGAGAAGGAGATTGTGCAGGATGAAATGTTTTAAAAAATTAAATCAAAGTACTATATAGGGTTTTTTAAAGTTAAAAAAAAAATAATTCCAAGTCTTCCATGCCTGGCTTTTCACCATGAGATTAAAAATGAGCATAAGAGGAGGATTGGCGATGAAACATTACTACAGCTGTCTTTTGAGTAGGGAGATGTTGGGAGGATGAGGAGGAAGGGCTTTAGCAGTTTGGCTAATCTTCCTGGCCAGGTCTGGCTGCTTTCCCAAGCTGGGTGAAGAACTCAAACTTTCCTAGCTTCCAGCAACCCAGGTGACATTGAGAGTGGAGTTAAATCTATGCCTTGGTCAAAGAGGAAGCTTTTGCTTGCCAGTTAAATACTCTGCATTTCCAAAATCCCATCTGCTCGCACATTTTGTGTTAATAACTCCAAGAGCACAAGCACAAGGCTGATCATCAGGTACCCCACTTCTCCCCATCCCTGCATGCATGCTGGGTAGGGTTTGGTTGGGGGAATGACAACTGAGTTGGTTCTTTACCAAATTCAGCAGAGCAGCCCACGTGCTGTATGTTTATATTTGGATAAATTTGGTGGGTTTTGATTTCTACATACTAAGGTAGAGTCAAGCATGTGAAAGGGACTTTCTTTACATTAGTCACCACATCATTAGCTTTTTTTACTGAAATACTTCTGATTTCACACTGGGAAGAAGAGAGACTTGGATCCAGTTAAATTACATTATTAGATTTGATACTGACTACCCTGAGCGAGGAAGGGTCCAACAAAATATTTTTCTTCATTCTTAGCCTGGGTACCAGCAATATGGGTCTTTCTTGGGTTTGGTGTCACTTGCTTATAGCATAGCTCTTCGGTTCTTTGGGTGTATAGTTGTGATGCTGCAGAGAGGCAGTAAGAGCCATCAGATCAGTAAGGAAAGTGTTCTTAAGACACATGGCTTTGGTGCATTTGCTGCCTGTATATTTGTGCCGTATCTCTGTCTGGATGGCCTCTATCTGATGGTTCCTGGCCAGTATATTTGCATCTATTAGCACTATTTGTAAATCACCTTGGCATTCACCATCTGCCTGAATGGTGTTAAACAAACGTAGACATCCCTGTCAAAATGCAGTCATCAGAGTAAATTAGGCTAGAATTTTGGGGGATGGTTTTATCACTGGCATTGCTTCTGCCAGTAATTTTGACTATTATTGGAAAGGAGGAATTAAAATCATAGAATCTAATCAGAATCAAAATGAAAACAGTTGATGGCAGCTGTGGGCAACCGTGTGATTTGGGGAAATGGGCTTAAAGCTGATGAGGCAGAGTCACAGAGCAAAGAAAGCTTTTTCTCATTTTTTTTCTCCAGAATAATGAACTTTTATGTTGCTTTCCAAAGTGCCTGCTGCCAATTGATTTATCCCCTGATAATAGTCTTAAGTTGTTTAGTTTGTCTTCTGTAAATATATGCACAAGTTGTAACAACAAACAAACAGTGTTTCTGCCATGTATGATAAGACCTGCTGCATATCGTGTGGGAGCAGGAATAAAAGGTCTGTGCTGTGTTGCTCTGGGGCTCTGAATGTCTGCCTGGGAATAGTAGGGAAGGGTTTGCCTCCTCATGAGAGTGTATGGGGCAGGTTTGCCCAGAATATTTGGTGTTAGTAAAGTTGATCTTAAGTTGCCAAGGATATGGTGTGTTTTTCCTTGTCTCTTCGTAAATCCTGCTTTCACTGGGATTTTTGCGTGTGAAATGTATGAGAAATCCCTCCTGAGCAGAACTGAAGTGGAAATGGCCTCACATCTGTAATAAGGGATGCAGAGAATATCTGTTTGATTTTTGAGATCGGCATCCCTTCCCTTTATGAAATCTATACATTTCTTGGTATATCGACATCTCTTTCATGAGAGAAAACATTTTCCTATATGAAGAAGGTACACAAAGCCTTTGGTAGCCTTTCTGCCCATTTCTTGCTTCTGTTGGTAGTGATGATGATTGTGAGCATTGCCCAGTGTTTCACACACTGCGGGGCTTCTAAACCTGAGCTTGAGTTTGCCTGGGGAGGTTCAGGGGTGGTGGGGCACTGGAAAGTAAGGAAACTACTTTAAGTACAACAAAAGAGCAAGCCTGAGAAAAGGCAGAATAAAACAGTCTGGTACCAACAAGGTACAGGTTTGCTTAGGATTACTGATCAAGAACAGAACACAGTTTACCCACTGGGACCCACAGCTGAGTGAAGAGCAATGGTGCAGGGCTGCAGTGAGGGTGCTCTGCTAAACGAGTGGTCTTGGGGATGGGGATTTTAACCCAATTGCATGGGTGGAAAGCACCTAGAGATTAGAAAATTTGGGATTATCTGCAGGGTCCCCATACATTAACATCACTATATTTTAAATGGATCCATGTATTCATTTTATTCATGCAACAGGGCGCACTGCTTAATTTATCATGGCTCTGTAGACCAGACAGTACCTAAAATGCTCCCAGCTTAACATCTGATGTGGGGGCTGAAGCAGAAAGCTGTATTAGGAGTTCTTTTGCCAAATGAATTTTATGGAAAGAGTTAATTGCTGGTTGTTTCATGAGCCTCCATAACTTGAGGCTCTGTAGTAAGTTTTTAAACAGAATCTGTTGTTAGACGCTTATTACAGTGGGAGTTTCATTTAGATGTGGAAAACACTTTGGGACTAAAAAAGGTTAAAAAAAAAAAAAAGGATAATACAGGTGTGTTGAAATTTTTTTTGTCTGGTTTTACCAACTTTTACTGTGCAAAGTTAGTAGTAGGGTGCTAGAAAGGGACAAATAACCAGCTCTGACTGGGTTTGCTGATGTGACACCATGGAGGATGGGTCAGTTTTGCACTCATCCATTTTTTAGTGGCTTGAACTTTGTCAGTAAAGCAGCAAACTCTCTGGTCACTCTTCGGAGAGTTCCTACCTTGCAGGCACAGCCTGTCTGTAGTCGGGTGTGCACCTTACAGAGCAAACAGGGGCAGAAGGTTTAGTACACAGCATTAGCTTTGAAGCAAACCTTTATTTTTCTGCTTCGGGGTTTCACATCAAGTCACACTCCCTCCTCCCACATTTTCTTCCTTGCCATCTCCCTCTCCTCTTCCAGGTTTCTTATCATCACTGTACAGGCTGGCAGCTTCTTTCAGCCTTCAGCCTTGCAGCTAAAGAGGGCTTTACTACAGCCAAAAAAAAAAACCAACCAAACCCCAAACCCAAAACAAAAAAACAAAAAAACCCAAAAGAAGAAAACCAAGTCCCAAAACACCCAAGCCAAACCCCAGGTCCTGTCCTGATGTTTCTCTCGGTGTAACCGAGGTAGCTCAGTGGCCAGGAGACTGCTGAATGGCTGGAAATTGCAGCTATCTTAAGTCTATGGAGGGGCCATGTGTGTGGCTGCATCTAAAATTTTTATCACCACCACTGCAGGTGAAAGGCTTTCATTCGGCTGTGCTGGTCCAGCAAAGTCTATTTTATTTATGTGCTTCCAAGCCCTTAAAACTTCTTTTAGGATACATCAGTAGGGAGTTAATAGAAACTTTGAAATAGGAAAAATGCCTGTGGGTTAAGCAAAAACCCAGTTGACCAACTTGAGCATAAAGCTGGTACTTAGTTGGTAGGTCATTTGCTGTGCGGGAGAGGGGAAGGTGGACTGCTGGACCACAGATAGCATTTCCCGGTGGGAAAGAGGTTGTAAACACAATTAGCAGCTCTTAATTTGGGAAGCAGTGTACATTTTATTTTGCTTATATTTGTATATTCTTGTAGAAAATGCTTCTAAGTCTTACTGTAGTCATTTTAATATTAGCTCAGCACATTTATTTGTACATATGAACTAGAGTAGCACGTATATGGGCTGCTATAAAAATAATCACATGTGGGAAGAGTGAAAATATTCAAGGGTTTATTCTCTGTAACTTCCTTAAAAAAGCCTAGGAAACAAAAAGTGCCTTCACAGAGAAGTTTGACTCAGGTTTAAAATTTCCTCCATTCAAGCTCTTTTCAAGAGAAGCAGGGTTTTATTTTTGTTTTAAACAAAATGTACTTTCTGAAAGACTAAAATGTCTTAAGCACCAGCATACTGCTCTACCTTGTTTCTGCTAAATGGGATTATAAGGGATTTAATTCTGTGAGAATTTTTGTGTTGCAGGAGGTGACTTTTTACAGGGTGTTACAGCAAGCAGTACGTGACACTCTCCTCCGGTTCCCATCACATCCCTCTGCTCTGACCTGGGTTTTCCCTCTATGCCAATACCCGAGCACCTGGGGCTTCTTGGATCGGGTGGGATGGGGGAGCGAGAAGGTGGATCAGGAATAAAAACCCGACTTGAAGACTGGGTAGTTAGAAGCAAATTGTATTGATTTCTCTTTGCAGGTCTGATGGTTTTGAAAGCCACTTGCTGTGCAGCTTTAAAGCTCTTCCTGCCATATGTGCGGTCAATAAATGCTAGCGACTCGGCCAGCACTGCTCGGGCACTAGTCTAGCCATGCCTTGGAGCACCTCTGAGTTGAAATATACTGCAACCTGCAGGGCTGCTTTGGCTTAAAAGTTAAGCAGGTGCTTAAGCGCTTGGGTGGATTGGAGACTACAGGCAGTACGTTAGCTCCTGTCTGAACACAAATGTTGTCTTTATTTTTTTAGCAAAATATTGTTCCTGCCTTCTTTTTTTTTCACAGTTTCATCAGTCTTTTTCTGGCTTTTTCCAAGCTACGTGATATTCCTGGCATGGTGAACGCATTGCACGTAGTAAGGGCCGCAACTTGAAATGGAACATAAATGGAGAGGGAGAGCGGCTTTTCTCATTGCCATGCGGTGCAGAAAGCAAACAGACTTCAGGCATTTTGGAAAGCTAGCAAGATTGTTATATATATTTACTTATTTTAAATAATTTTTAGAGGACTTCAAAATTCTTCATGATGTTAAGGAGATATAGGTGCAGAAGTTGAATCTTGGGGCTGTCCCTTTGTAAGCTACCATTGCTGCCCTCCATTTATCACAAGGAGAAACTATTCTGCCAAGATGCCTAATTCTTGAATGGCATCTCTGCAGGTAGGTGTATAAGATTTGTTTCAGTATGTCATTTTCTTTGTTCCCATCCCAGTTTTGGCAGTTGCTTCTTTGCATACTCATTTGATACAGTGTTTTGGCTGATACACAGGTAATTCTGCCTTCTCTCTCTCTCTTTTTTTTTTCTTCCTTCCCTCCTTCTTTCCCCAACTCCCTTTGCATCCCTTGTAGCTCTAGAGAACTGGCTTGTTTATTGCTGATAGCGTGACTGATGCCAAGAAATCCTGACTCCTGGTGCATTATCGCAGGGCTGTGACGCAGGGCGGGATCACGTTCCAGATCTAGGTCTTGTTTATCTTGGATCCTTCTCGTGCTGTGGAGCAGCAACTAGTACTTGACTTCTCACACTGCTCCATCAGCTCCATCTTCTGCGGCCTGGGATCCTGCTGCCTCCTTGCGTGTGCCTGCCCGGCCTGCTCGCCTTGTGCTCCGAACCCCCAGGGAGACGAGGGCTGGGAAGGGACCTGAGGGATTCCTCGACGTGAGAGGAGCTTTACTGAGAGGCTGGCTGGTTCATTTGTATTAGAAACTGTGACTGGAGGGTTACTTTTTGTTGTGGTTTGGGGTTTGGTTTTTTTTTTTCCCCTGCAGTTGTTTGAATTGTCCTTTTAAGAAAGGAGGAATTGGTGGTGTTAGCTGGGGTTTGCAGAGTCAGACCTTCCCCTGCATCCATTGTTTGCAATCCTGATCCAAGCTCATTTATCATTTCAGAATTAAGTGTTGAGGTTTTTCCTCCCTTTTTCCCCCCCTTTTTTTTTCCTTTTCCTCTCCTCACCTATCTCTTTTTTTGCTCTGCATATTGCTTGCCCTGTGCAACAGATGTGAGGATCTGATCCCACTTCCATTGAAGTCAATAGCCAAATTCCTATCGACTTCGCTGAGAGCGAGAGCAAGCCCCTGTCTAGGGAGTGAGGATTAGGGCTAAGTAGGAGTAAGTAAAGTACAATAAAATCAGAATATCCTACTTACTGCTTAATGCCATGAATTCTGTTTTGAAGAATTTCTGTTTTGAATCCCATGGCTTTTTATGCTGGTGAATGCCAAGAGCTGAATTCACGGGGGTGGGGAAGAGGAGGAGCTGACAAGCATAAGAGGGTTTTGGTTTCTAGAGTTAGCAGGGACATTGGTAGAAAGGAATGAAAAACAGTCCGTGATTCCTTCATGACCCTGCAGTAAAAGGACTTCAGCTGATGGATGAGGGGCTTGGTTTGGCAGACAGGCTGTACTGGATCCACTTTTGACCGCGTCAACCAAGTGTCACCATCTAAATCTGGAGTGCTGTTGTGTATTATGGGAATATAAATAAACCCAAAAAAGGCTCAGGAAGGGGACAATGGTTGGACAGAATTTTAAAATAAAAAGTTATACATATATATATATACACACATATAAAAAGATTGCCCCCTTCCTGCCCCCTTCTAAACACATGGCTCAAATAGAGATAATACAAAAAACCAAAACCTCCTAACAGCAACAAAAAACCCCAACAACAAACAAAGCAGGCTGAGGGGGGGAAAAGTGATTACTTTCTAGCTGTTTTCCTGCAGGACCCGGGGAGAGGGTGGGGAGGTGTGGCGGAAGCCGCCTTGCCCCCACGCAGCCCCTTCAGCAGCCCCTGTGCCTGCCCGGGGACGGGGGAGCTGCCGGTCCCCAGGACACGCGGTGGCCGTGGGCTTCCCCTCCTGCCTGGGGTGTGGTGACACGTGAGGAGGTGTGTGGACTTGGACCAGGGCAGATAGCAGCACGGCCTTTAGCACCCGCTGCCTCTCCGGGCCCCACAAGGAAGAATAGGCCTTTATCCTGGCAGGGCAATATTATCCACATTTTACAAGCAGGAAGGCTGAGGCAAAGGGTTTATTTTTGTGTGACTCATTCAGGATGGCCCAGGAGCCTGTGGCGGATGTGGAAATTCAGTGTCTCGCTGAGTCCCGGTCCTGTGTCGTCTCTTCCCACCCTGCAAACCTTTGGGGTTTGCACGATGTGGCAGCCAGGGATGCTTTTCTCGTTAGGGTTGTGCTGCTGGCACGCATCTGCAGTCTCTCCGGGCAGCGTGCAAGGTGCGGCTTTGTGTCAGAAGGCGTGATGGGGGGCTGCTGATTTTTAGGGAGCGATTTGGTACTGCCAGAAAACACAGTGACAGAGAAACAAGGCTGCTTTCTGCGGTCGTGAACCCGGGTAGACGTGGCACGTGGATTTTGCTGTGCCACTTCCTTGTGTCACCGCTCTGCTAGGATGCTTTCTTCGCTAGCTTTTCCTTTCTTTTTCCCTTCAGTCTCTCTTTTGGCCAGGATTTTAACATATATCACAGGCTGGTAGGCTAAGAGCCTGGGACTTCCCCTCACCACACTCAAAGTCTTTGATCTTTTGCTTTGGAGGTAACATCAAAAGAATGGCTGAGAAAGACAGCCAGCGCTGTGAAGTTCAACGTTCAAGTTAATAGCTTGACTGAAGGTTGTGCTGCATTGCTGGAGCCGGAGTAAACAGAGGCGAGCGTACCCATTTCCCTGGAAATGGACCCTGGTGCTGCAGAAGGGCTTAATTTGCATTCACAATTAATCTAGGCCCCACTGACGGGCAAGCTTGTAGTTTTATTTTGTTACCTTTTTTTTTTTTTTAAATTCCTCCTGCACAGGAGAAAGAAGTGGGACGGTTGGTGCAGGGAGCTGCTTTACTCAGTGGTCCCAGTGGCTGGTGGCAGCTAAGTATGGACCCTCGCAGCCCTGTAGCCCTGCCCTGCAGCTTGCCTACACTCGGTCATTTCTGGGTTTTCTCCTTTTTCAAAATGATTAAGCTAAAGTCTGTTGGCAAATGATTACCTCCCCCCTTCTTTTAATAATAATGATAATAATAATAATAATAATAATAAAAAAAATCTCTAACCACCCCCTGCCCAAGCGTACAGTGGATAGTGTGGACTTCCTAGTGCCAGGTGTTTTTTTTTTTAATTCCCTTCCCACTTCTGTTTGAAATGCTCCTGGCTTGTGTGGGCGAATGGCTGCTCCATCCATTTTTGCAATGCCATCTTCTACTATTTCGGTGGCCTCTGTTCTCTGTCTGTGGGGGTTGCTTTGATTTTTTTCTTTTTTTAATGCACTGCAAATAAGGTGGGGAATTTTGTATGATTTTACACAGTGGTGCACAGCCCTTTTCTGCATGGCTTGGGGTATGAGGTGGAAGGTGCTAGACAGCACAGGGTAGTCACAAATAGTTAATAATTTGGCATTGGTGGCAGTGATCTGGGAATCAGGGTTTCTGAGGGGCAAAACACTGAAGACTTCAGCAACTTCACCGAGATGATTGACGCTTGTGGATGAATTGGCCTGATGTATTATATTTACAAGTTTAAAGCATCATTATGCAGAACTGATAGGATATGGGTTTGTCTGCAGTGTATTTTGGTGTGCACATATATAGAATGATTGATGTGAGTGTTAAACTCTACAGTAAAGTAAAACCAAAATTCTCCGTTTGTTTTCAAACACATTTATATGAGACATGCACCAAGGATTCCGTTAGTCTGAGACAGAGGCATGTTCTTCTTCATCCTGGAACAAAATAGGAGACTCAGATGAGGAGAGAAGTTAACAGCCTTAATAAAATCAGAGAGGAGGTTTAAAATTACTTTGAGAGTGAAAGCACTTTGTTCGATACAACTCTGACTTCTGTAAATTTACTTATAGTGACTAACACTATTTTATATTTTTGCAAATTTTTGACCTTTTGAGCAGGGCTTTGGTGTGGGTCTTAAATCACTCACCAATGCAAGGGATGGGATTCACAAAGGAGCAAAGCCAGTCAGGCACCCAGGTCCTTATGGCTTCTTGGAAAAAATTCTGACCTGAATACTTTGCCCTGTTGAGTGAATTAACTGCTCTGAAGTGTGTGGGAGTTCAGGACATTCGTTCCCTCTCGAGGAAATGTGGAATGCTCCGGCGGGTAATGACCCCACAGGATGAGAGCACAGGGCTCTTTCTACAGGGACAGTGAGGCGTGTTAATTTTTGAGCCAATTATCATTCAGAAGCGATGGCAAAACATCCAGCTCCACAGAATGACAGCCTGAAGCAGGTCTTGCAGGAGCTGCCAATCTTTTCCTGGACCGATGGAAGAGGGCGGTGGATGATTGCATTGAGGTCCTGCATTTTGTCTTTGCTGTTCTCCTCCTCGTCGCTGGACAGATAATTATTTCTCCCCCACCCCCCTCCCCCTTTGTTTTTTAACAGAACGCAACTAATTATTCTGATTAAACCCATACACAGTCAGAGCAATTTTTCTACAATACTTGGGCTACTCCTGATAGCCGTCACTGGAAATCCTCCCGGGGAAGGATCACCCGGGGAGCGGGGAGGGCAGGGCAGTTTGAGCTCCCTCTGCCCTTCAGGTACCATCTTAGAAACAATATGTTGCAAATCCCCATGTTGCTTATGGGGGGGGCAGGAGAAAAATAATAATAATTTTCAGTAGATTAGCAACTATTGTATCATCGCACCCTGCTTAATAAGCCTGATGTTAGACGTGAGAGGTAAGCTCCTTAGTGGGAGCAGGGTGCACTGTGATGACTTTTTGTGTGCAGGTCTGTTGAGATGAAAGGTCCCCCCTGAGGTTACTGGGTTAGCTGGGCGGCACGCAGAAACACTGACTTCAACTTATTGTCCTGCTCAGATGCTCTTCAGTCTATTAATGCTCTCAAAAATCCCTTTAGGAACCTGATTTTTCTTCCTCTGATTCCACCTAGGACAAATTTGACTTGGAAATAGAACAAAAATGCTGTGTCATGATTTTTTAAATAAATAAGCTATTGCTATGAAAGGGAGCTCATTGATCCTTACTTGCTTCATTTATAATTACCCTTGTATGCAGTTATCCTGCCTCATCTGTAAAAAACAAAAACTCTCAAAACCCCAGCAGACAGCTAACACAGCTTGTTGTGTCCCTCCCCGCTCCAGTCTCTTCAACCTTGAACTTATAAAATATAAGTGTCCACAATAAGATTATAAAATGTTGTATGATTGGAGCCTTTGCTTTCCCGGCTGTTCAGTAAATAGGTTGGTATCTCTTGGATGTGCCCTGAGGCTCTGAATCCTGAGGCCTGCCCACATCTTGAGTTCTACTTTCCTCCTTGCAAAGTGCCTCTGGCTAGTGGAGCTGTCTATGCAGCCTCTTCCACCCCCTGCTCTGCTAAGAAAAAGCATTCCCCCCCCCCTTTAAGACAGCTGTAACAAGCTTCGACTAGCTACTGGTTTTTTTTAGCAGTTGCAGGTAAGGCTAAAACCTAAAATATTCATTTGACACTTGCGGGTGCAGGGCACTTAGCACAGGTGTGTGAAAGCTCCGGTGCCACCGCTTTGTCCGTGGCTCTCCCAGCGGGTCTGTGGGGGGCCAGTGTGCGCCCTCATCCTTGCCCCCAGCCGCAGCAGGGACCACCCCACCCCCCTGGGGTCTGTGCCGCTGCCCCAGCGCCTGGGTTGGGCCCTTGGCTTTCAGAGAGCATCCCGTAGGTGAGTGCTCTTTTGCAGGCTGGCTCCTGGGTGGTCCAGGGCTGGGCTGTCATCTCCCGGAGCCTTTCCCCAGGGATTCCTGCCCTCTGCTCCTGCGTGGGCTTGTTGCACCCCTAGCTCTCACCCTCCTGCGAAGGCACAGTGCGAGCTGGTGCCTAACTTCCAGGGTTTAGTAGTAAATAGGCTGCCCTGTGCCTGCTTCGTGAGGGTGAACTGCTGCGCGTCCCTGTTTTGTCTTTTCCTCGGAACTCAGTGCAGGCGTTTCTCAGGCGAGTGGGGCTGCTGGGGTCCCCCCTCTTCCTGGGCAGCCCTGGTCTCTGCATCCCTCCCTCCCCTCCCGCTGGCTGAGCCGGGACGTGCCCGCTCCTGGGGAGAACCCCCATAGGGAGCAAGGCATTTGCTAATTGATCAGAGTGGTGGGGTTGAAGCTATTCTGCATTTTAACTCTGTGTGAACCTGGTTTACCATCCTTGGAGGAGATTTTGCTCCCGTTACAAAGCCAAATATGTCTTTCTTCTCTGCTTTCTGGCTTTGTTAAGTGGAAGTTGTTTTTCTGGTACCTGCTAAGTTCCTTTAGTTCCCCCCCCCCCCCCCCCCCCCATTCATATTGAGAGGGAACATAGTATACATGAACGGGCTTAAAAAACACTCAGTGTTCCCAGACCACGGTCCTTTAAATAAATAAATATAACAGTTGCCTTGTGGGCCAGCCAGTTCAGAATGCCTGCGCTATATTTAGCAACAAGAGCAACATTTTTGGCTATTTACAGATTTATACACTCAGGGCTGTTCTGACGACTCCCTTGTTTAAACTTCGGGGCTGTGGCATGGAAGTGTGACAAATGCAAACGTGGGGAGCGCGCGGGCGTGTTGCGCCTGCAGGAGCGCGGGCTGCGCTCCCCGGGGCCGTGAGGTAGGTGTTCGCGCCGGATTGCTGTAGGAAAGCAGCCCTCACCTCTCCAAAACAAACCTCTTCTACAACCACAAGAATTTGGCGCATGAGGCGGAGTCTCTCCAGGACACGAGCTATTGCAGAGCTGCTGATACCCCTCTCCCCGGGACAGAGGCCCCCTCCCAGCCAGCATTTCTACAAGGATTTTTTTTTTTAAATTATGTTTTTGGGTTTTTTTCTCCCACCTCTCTTGCCATCACCTTTCAGAGGAAAAATGCAGGCTTATGCATGTTGCATTTTTCCCTGTGCAGAAGATAATCTGGTTTTCCTTTTTCCTATAGACACATGGAACAGTGTATGATTTCAATTTGCAGTTTAAAACAAAGGGTTTTCTTTTTCTTTTTTTTTTCCAATTCATTAAAACCGAAAGGATTATTTTGTGTTAGTGCATTCTGCTGTTTGACTTTTGTTTCTAGTCAGTTTAGCTCAGGGAGTGGATATGCCATTATAATTGTTTCGACTGCGGAAAATTTATCTCTCCAAATAAGCAAAAATAACATTTCTCCAAAACTTCCAGTAGTATAACTTGTACATCGTTGTCCCTAAAATATTCCAGTTCAACAAAAGTTGCTTAAAATTAATGCATGACCTATCGTTACTTGAGAATGCAAATACCTTTCTGGAGGCATACCACACCTTTATTTGGATTTTACAGGAATGGGACTTACTTTCATTGGGGTGCCTTTTAAATTGGGAAAAATAATTCATAGTGGTGTCAATTCTGGACCATATTTACTTTAACATCTTTTCCATCTGCATCTCCTTTAAGAAAAAAACATCTTATTTGTTCTTGAGGAAGAGTTTGTGTGGCTGATGATTCAGCTAAGAATATTTTTAAAATATTTCATTTAAATACCATAAATGCATATTACATTGTTTTGGTGGTGCTAGAGGAAACCAGAAAATAAATACATGGGGTTGCTGCCCAGGAACAAGAGGTGACAGCACAGATTTACCAAATACTTCATTTGTTTGGTTTTGCTTTCATCCCAAATGATTCACTTAGTCCTCCACCTAAATATAATTCTTCCTCCTTAACCAGGAGTCAGCTTTGCCTCTGGCCAGACGGGGTGTCCTTTCCATGGGTATCTGAAGGCAAACCTTCATCTTTTCCTCTGCTGATGGACAACTGAGACATCCAGCTGGTGTTTGGAAGGAAAATGGGCACAAAATGGGGTCTTGCTGGCCTCACGGGCTAACGCCATTACAGAAGCAAATAGGGGGATTATTGATAGGGGAAACAACTGGTGCCGAATCTTGGGAGGGAACATTTATTTCCCGGCTCTCTAGGAGGGATTTGGAAAGAGCTGTAATCCTGGGTTAGGAGTAATTTGTTACAGCAAGATGATACTTGAGTGGCAGGAGGATTCTGGCGGAGGCAACGAGAGGGTTTTATTCAGAGGAGTAGCTGGTCTTACAGAAGGTCAGTCTGACACAAATCCTACCCCAGCCCACAAGTTTTGTTTCTTAGCCAGCACAATTAGCTGAGGGGACTCTCAACCTCTTCTACATCTTTCAAAGACATCTCCATGCATCTGAGCTAAAAGATTACAGTGAGGAATGTGGACCAGGATATGATGCAGTGGAAATTTTTTTTCCAGGGCAGGCTTTCTGAAAAACAAAATAACCTCAACAGCAACCTTCCCAGTTTCTCCTAGGAGGTCAGAATATTGCTGGTTCCAGTGTTATCTCTGGGACTTTTTCCTGAGGTTGCCTTTAGGTTACATTTTTGAGTTAACTTTTTGGGTTTGTTTTTTAAAAAGAAGAAAAAAAACCAAAAAACAAAAAACAAACCAGACAAAAGTTACCAACCCTGGGGAAAGAGAATTTTGCAAGTTCTTGGTTTTCATGAGGGCCTGAAACTCTTGGAGCCATCTATTCTGCAGTAACCCCTTGCTGCATTGAAGACCCCATCGCACATGGAAACCACAAGGGAGGTGACAGGAAATTCTGTATGAAATTTGCTGGGTTTACTAGAGAGTGGCTCCCGGCGGTTCACCCAGAATTGCTACATCAACAGGAATTTTTGTGGTAGTGATTCGAGTCATGAGTTTCACTTACCCAACAGCGGGAGAAAATATGACTCTTTCAGTAAAACCCCGTTAGGCGACGTTACAATAACAAGCAAACAGCTGAATTTTCCTGTAGCACCTTTACTCCAGGATCCCACCCATCCAGGATCCTACCCATACCTGCCTCTCATTCACAGGTACTTTACAGGACCTGAGATGAGAATTTGGAATAAAGAGTGAAAAAATAACCAACCCCCAACCGAGATAGTCTGAGAGGCCGCTTTGGAGGAGGATGCACTTCACCGGGCATCCTTCTCCTGTCTTGCCCTCGTCATGCATCTGTTGGCTTCTGATAGCCAGAGATGCTGAGCACTTTATGAATCAACCCTCTTTTGGTTCAAATTTTGTAAACTGAGGCTTTTGAACTCAGGCAGCTGCTCACAGAAGGTGTGTGACCAAATGGCACGGTGCTGCCTTGCTGAGAGCCACCGCCGCGCAGCCAGCCTGCTGCCGCAGCTGGCCCTAGCCCTTCTCCTCCTTCTCCATCCCTCCACACTGTAAGAAGCCAAATCAGACTTTTTCCCCTCCTAGAAATAGGAAACACTTGAGAGAACAGATTGGGCAACTGTCAATCTCTGATGACAGTAACAAATGGGGAAGGCAGGTAGGACTGATCCAGGACAGCGGTGCACAAAGATAGGCCCCTGCCTGTCTGGTGTTTTTACTTCGCACACGTACACCTGGTAGAAAATGGTATCAGTTCAGCAGCCATTTTGCATCCTGGTCATGTAGAGATGACTTTCCTGATGGGCATTACCACCAGGGCACCGAAGGAATCTGGTTAATGGTTCCCATAATAGGGAAATGTGTAACTCCCACTCCAGCTCCGAGTGGTGGAAGCAAGGGGAAGATGCGGGGAGTTCTGGATGGGCCCTTCTACTCCTTACACCGGCACGCTGTCCTGTGCCACAGATCCACGTGGTGGGGTGAGAGGGGAGCAGGACAGGGCCGACGTGTTCTATAATACTAAAGCAGAACCAGGCTGGTTGACCGCTGAGCTCTCTTATTTTGGTTTGGTTTGGTTTTTTCCCCTTTAAAAAATGGTTTTAAAAAAGGTAGTTGCAGAGCTTAAAGTTACAGTGCCTCCTTTACAAATGGAGTTACGCTCTTAACAGAGTTGGAAAGTTTTAAGGGAGGCAAGGTTCCCCTGGAGCAGCCCTTCTGTTACAATGGAGGTAGTTCAGTGCCATGATCTCTGCTTCTAACATGCTGTCAGATATTTTTACTGTCTTTATTTAATGGGGAGGAAAGGAATTATATTTTATAGACCATAAAATGCATTCTTGGACTTCATGCAAACACTAGTTACCAATTGTTCTCTCACTTTCTGGGAGATTGCCAGGAAGAGAAATTAAATGTGGGTCTGTACATCAAATTGTTCAGTGAGTCTTGGAGGCTGGTTTAGCTTTGAGTCTAAACAAGTTGTATCTACAGAAAGACTTAGTTGAGATTTCATGACTGCCCCATTCTTTCTGTAATGGAAACTCTGTGCTTGAGTGGAACAGAACAGGTTGTAGAGAAAATATGGGGAAAGTGTTTGAAGACGAAGTTGTTTTTTTGCTGGCTTGAAGTAAGTAGATAAAAAGTTTGTTCTTGTTCCTCTACTGATATTATGCTTATTTTTGCCTGTCTTTTGGAACGGTACTTTATAACATCCAAATAGTACTCAGCCAGCCTGCTGATTAGTGCAGCAAGGGCTGTGGAGGCTTTCAAATTAAACGTGAAAAAAGGAATGGTGCTTTCCCAAGCTCCACCCTGGATCGAGAAACACTGCCTGCAGTTGTTTTGCTGAGATACCATGTGAACTGCAGAAAGTAATGCTGTACTTCTGTGTCACATGAACACTCTTCCTCTTGTAAAGCTAAAAAAAAGATTTTTAATTCCTGCAGTAGCTGATTAGCTATCCTAGAACTCAACTGTAGTCTACCAAACTTGCATTTATTAGAAGCAAAAAAAATGGTTTATATCAGTATTTCAGTAGAACTGATGGCAAGAATGCCTTTCATCTGTGTCAGAATGGGCAAATAATTATCTGAATTTGCTTGAACTTTCATAGGCAATAATTTTTAAGGAAGTTTCTGGTTATTCTCTTTAGCTATCTCCCATGTCAGCCTCCTCTGCCCATATCATATGTATAGATCATACGTATAGAAAAACCGTGTAAGTAGGGGTGATGTGCGGCAGTAGTAATGGGATGTAGCCGTTATATTTTGCATCTCATTCAAGATGTGGGAGAAGGCCCGTGTGTGCTGCGAGGGCACGGCGCCTGTTGATTAGGTCAGGAGAAAGCAACTGATCCGGTGCCTCTGGGATGTTCCTCCACCTCTGCTTGGTCTGACTGCTCACCCAAGAGGCAACTGCAGTTGTTGAGGTGCCCATGGGGCTCAAACTATTTCCTTGTACCTTGTTCCACCCCAAAACAGGCATCCTCTTTGCCTGTTGCCTTAGATTGGTCTATGCCTTCAGTGAGGCACTTCCAGGTCGCAGGATTTCTGCTTTTAGGCATCCCTCCTTTGAGATGATCTCGAACTGTTCAGTCGCTAACACATTTCTCTGTCTTTCAGGCTGTGGAATACTCTGCCTTCTCCTTTTTTATGCCCTAGCAGCACTTCAGCAGTGTGACAAAGGCACAGGCAAAATATTGAAGTGGGCAACTCAAGGCTCCCCATTTCAGGGACTCTACTGTATTACTGGAAGGGAAGGAGACAAGGTTACTCGAGTTCTCAATAACAGGGAAATTCAAGGCACTAGAAGTGTCTTGTTCGGGAATATATCACAAGATGGTCTGACTGATACCAGTGCCGGTGAATAAGTGGCATTTTAAATTGGGAAGAGGACTTAAGGACCTATGTGCATGTGTCTGTGCAGGTACACAACACTTACCAGTTCCTTATTTTGGTGCCACTTTTTCCCTATTGATGTATTTTATTTAATAATTTATTTTTGCAAAGTTGTGGTAGATTAAAGGGTGATACTAAAAAAGGAGTGGATTTATGTGATAAATACTTCCATGTTTTACAATTTCATGCTTTCATTTCTTGAATGCTGTGGGGAAATCTTTTGTGTGGAAAGGATCGGTCTCTTTGAAATATGCCTCGTTGCTCTCATTTTGAGCAGCTCCCCTGTGCCTCGTCGTGGTACATTACATATTCTGTAGAAGGGCTGAACATTGTGGGTGGTGTCTATTACTTCTCGTACAAAAAATTCCAGACATTGCAGATCTGCAAGAAATAGGAGGCCCATTTAAAGTTCCTTCGGCAATCTCCTTCAGTTATTTAAAAAAACCCTTTAGATTTTGCTCTCTGCATGCTTCTACAAACAAGGTGATAACTGAAGACCAAAAATAAGGGGTGGAGCAGAAGCTGAGGTTCTACTTTTAAATCCGTAGAGGCTTTGCCTTCTGACTTAAGTGGGGACACTAGTAGGTTGCAGACCTTTCTTTGTAGGTGCCAAGATGAGTATCCTCTTGCAACTACTTTTCTTGTCCGCAGAGAGCAATTACAGTCTCGTTAAGCTCCGTCTTCATTCCTGTCACCTTCCCCATAAATCTAAGCCCTCCCCTCAGCGTTGCACTCTCCTGTGTTACTACTGGATTATCTCTGGTTAAAATTTGTCTAGATGCCCCTTCCCGGAAGAGTTGCTAAATAAATATTGGAGAAATTCCTGACCCTCAAAGTTGATGTCCAGGTGTGTACTTCCATGTGATAGTCCAGTGCTGGCCAAGGGAGAGACTAACAGTAAAACTAGGATCAGAAATATTTCTGCCTACGTGGTATGTTGAGATCCAGGGAGAAGGTGCAGACTCTAAAGGCAGAGATGTGGTCCCATGGTTAGGAGAGCTTATGGAGGCTTGTGGCATCAAGCTGACTCCAGGAGCCCTGCTCCTGCTTGTTTCAGTTCCTGGGAGCTAATAAGCACCAGCTGCAGGAAACCTGAGCTGGAAAGTGTTGTGCAGCTTTCCCTCCGTTTAAAAATACAGTGTATTTTTTTTTTAAATTGCATTTATGTATTTATATGCTGTGGGACATCACTCATAGGGCATTCCAGCAGTGAAAACAATAGCGTGACAAGGGAGCAGCTCCAGGTTGGACACCGGTGCAGGAAACACCTGCGAGCTCTGTGCCATCCCTTCCATCGGGGCTGCACCGCTGTGAGCCCGGCCCCGGGGCAGGGGGTGGCTGCTGGCCATAAGAGTTTCCAGCAAACTCCTGTAGTCCTGGGTATGAATTTTAGCTGCTTTTGACCAGCTCTGCTGTGAAGTCTTGGGAAGGATGTTTGCTTGCCACGCTGGTGCCCAGGAAGGCAGCTGCTTTGGGTGGTATTTAAGGGGCGTGGGTGCGCAGAGCTGCTCTCAGAGGGTCCATGCTTTGCAAGACCTTCTGGCTGCTGATGGGAGGTGAGGATGTGCTGCTTGCAGGAGTGGAGGATAAGGGTGGCTTTTTTTGTTCCCTTTCTAAAAAAAAAAAGAAAATCTGGCTGTTCAAATCATTTGCCTTTCCCCTGTGCTGACAATTTAACAGCCTTTTTAAAAGCTTTGGTTTCTCTCAAGTACACTCACCCCATACGTGTTTTAATTTTTGTGCAGAGGCCTGGAGCTTAACAATTATTTTGCTTAAGCTCTCTGAGACTTGCCATAAAACATTTTTTTTTCTTTTCTTTTTTTTTTTTTTTTAAACACACACATGCTAATGATCCCCATCAGATCATGTTGTTAAACAGGGAATAAAATACTTATGGCAAGATGACATTATTTTAAAAAATGTTAAAAGCAGGCCAGCAGAGCCCATTTCAACAGTTTTGCTCTGAAATAATTTGTGCAGATTTGTTAGAGTTAATTTGTTGAAAAGTTCAATGTTTGTACAGGCAAGTCCTAATTTCCACACTGAGACACAGAAGCAAGAGAGGAGCGAGCGTGTGTCCAGCCTTTGCAGGAGCAGGATGGTGGGAACTTCCCTCCCTCCTACCCTTCCCCCCTGGAGCAGGAATGTAGAAGCAGTGTCAGAAGGCTGGGAAAGTCGGCTTTGGATTTTTGTGGACTCCTTGCAAATCAGAGGAACCGTCTGGCTCAAATCTCTATTTAGGGCCAAGAGAAGAGGATTTCCTGCTATTTAGTTGCTTGAGGAAGGAAAGGATTTACCTCTCCACTGTAACAGGACTTAATTTTTCTCCTCTTTAATAAGAATATCGCAGCGTAGGGCAGCAGTAGTAAACCTGCGAAAGCAATCACGCCTCTTCCCCCTCTTCCTTCCCTCTCCCCACGCAGTGATGTGACTCCCCATCTGCCCAAGCATCCTTCCCTCCCAGCTCCCGGCCCTTGCGATGGCTTGGCGTCTCCCTCCATCGTGAGAGTTGTGGAGGGGCGGCTGCTGCGACGTCGCTCCCTCGGACGGCCGCCTCGCTCGGCCCACCATCTGGATCCAGTTAGCTCTCTCGGCAGTAGGGCTGAGTCTCATTTCCTCCAACCAGTAATGTTATATAGGCAGTGATCCTGTTCTGCCCTAACATAATTGAAAATTATGTGTATTGTAGACTCGCAGCGCTGAAATGTAGACTCGTAAAAATCTGTGGCTCAGGTAGCCTGTGGAGATTGAATTTGGCACACAATGAAGCTTTTATGTAAAGTAAGAATTATAAGCCACCACATCAATATTGTGTTACAGGCATGACAATTCTTGGATGAGGAGGCCTTGAGTCAGGCTCGTCACCTTAAACAATGCTAATATTTCATACTTTATCAACAGGGCTTGTGTTTTGAAGCCAGCAAATTGGGCTTTTTTTCTTTGCAAATGTCCCGCTGTTGAAGCTGTGGGTTCATTAGCTTGGTGCAGGCGTTGGCTGTGGGCTGTGGCCCTCTCTGTTTATCTGATGGACAGAACAGCTTGCCCTTGGCAGGGCTGGGATGCTGCTCTGGATCCTGGCCACTTGGTAGAGCTTGTGGAAGTTGCTTTTTTGACCCTTTTTTATTACTGCTTTCCATGGGGACTGTTTATTTTATTTTACTTTTTTCCCCCAGTGGTGTCTTACCTGCTAGTGGAAGTGGAAGGAAGTGTGTGTGCTTGTGTGCAAAACTGAGCCCTCTGGGTTTGGACCATTCCTGCTGGGCTCCATCCGCATGCCCAAGAGGAGAACCAGCTTTGGCTGCGTTTTAGCCTTTGCACTGTACAACTTCTTGGATCCTACTTTGGCAGGGGTGGGTAAGAGAAGGACTTCACTGAGACTTCAAACCACGGGTTTTAAAAGCAGACAAGCAAGGTAGCTGTAAGATCTGTAACTTGCCTTGCATGTAGGCTGGCCAGACTGGTGTGGGAGCACCCACACTGAAAGTACGGGCTGCTGTGAGAATGAGGTGGAGCAGGAGCAACCATACCTTCTTGCTTTGTTTCTTCTAAGGGAATTTATTGCTAGTAAAAACCAGCAGAACTGACAGTCCTGAAGGCTTTGTAATCCCTGCAATAATTACTGACTGGACGGGGTCTGATGTGAGCTTGCTCATGCTGCTGTGTCGGTGCCTGTCTGCCTTGGGGCAGTCTCAGAGAAGCCCACACATTTCTTGGCTTGTCCTTCAGGACAGACGCTGACCTGAGCTCCTTCATGGGTTGTCATGGTTGTAGGAATATTCCACGGTTGCTCGTGACCATGGAGTGGTCATGGAAAAATGAGGGCGGTTGGCTTATTTTGGTGGGTAATGGCTTAGTGGCCATTTCCTGAAACACCACCAGTTGAGCTGGCATGTTCTTATAAGTGCTTTAGCTGTGGTAGCAGTAACTTCTCACTCTCTGAAATGGTTGTGGAGTTTGAAACAGTCGTGTACCATGAGGCAGACATCCTGTGAGGACATTTTACTTGGAAGAAGGGAAGAATACTTCACTAGCTGGCTGGAAGACCTGAGGAAGCTGCTAGTAGCTGTGACCCATCAGGACCCTTTCTGCAAATTCATACGCCCCTTTATGTGGCGGTGTTAGGAATGATCACTGTCTAAGACAACTGATGGAATTTTAAAAATGTAGCAGTTGACTTGTTTAATAGTGCCATCTGCAAATCTGAAATGTGTCAGATTTCCCCTCAAGTTAAGAAGCTCTCAGTCGGCTTAGGTTTTGCGTTCATTTTCTGTGCACTTGGGTTGCATTTATAAGCCCTTTTTTGAAACCACAAAGGGTTAGAAAGTTACTTTAACATCATCTCAACTTTAAAATTTATGTTGTGGTCACCTATATTGAAGTGCAGGGATTTGATACAAGCGATCAAATATCTAGAGGCTTACAATCGAGTCGTAAGAGTTAGAAACGTCACTTATGGTAGACTAGTTCTGGTTTGTTTGGGTTTTATTTCTTGTTTTTAAGAAGTGCTGAAATACTCTGCTCCACATTGCATAAATCCCAAACGTGAATGTGAATAAAAACAAGACTTCTTGGAACTTGAGGAACTCATATGGGGCACAAATCCAGAGTATGGGTTTGTTTATTTGCATTCCAGTAGCTCAGAAATCTCAGGCCCACCAAGTGATGGGAATTGGTAATGCATCTTCCTGCTTTTGGTCGCCTCGGTGCCCAGGGTTTTGCAGCAAACAGGCCTTGCATGCTAGCAAATGTTTTGCATACATGAGCAAATGTGATAGTGATGTGCTGAAAGCATGGAATCAGATCTCCTTCCTTCCTTCACGGAGATTCAGATATGGCTTCCATTGTTTGCCTGGGGTGGTGGGGTTGTTTCCATGTGGTTCTCCTTCAAGATTACTCTGAAAATAAATGTGTGGGGGGGAAGGAACAGGTAAACATAACTGTTTCTCTAGGTATTTCTAGGAATAGATCTGTTAGGTCAAGCAGAGTCTACTGCTAAATAGGATCTTCTGCAGTGGCCTGATCTATGCCTACAGCTACATTTCTCAGTTCTGGGTTGGGGCTGAGGGTATGTGGCAGTATGTGTTTCTTCCAGCACAATATAGGGCTTTTAGAAATTACGTATTAACCAGTACGCCCAATTGGCACAGTGCAGCACCATGCAGAGAGAAAAGCTTGGGCTGAAACTATGTTTAGATGTACTGTGTGGAAGTCTGTTTGGGATAACTAACTTCTCTGTGGGGTCTGCCTTTGGTCAGAATCAAGCACCTCTGATGCAGCAATCTGGGTACCAGCTTGAGACTTCACCTATTTGGTGGAAGCCTTGAGCTCCGCTGTGTGATCTGGCTGGGGTGCAACGGCTCCTCCAGTGAGTTTAGTGAGAGGACATGCATGCCCAAGAGCAGAAGTTTTAGTCAATATTTGATGTCAGCTAAATCTGTGGGAACGTTCTGCTCCTCCTTGAAGTGTAGGTACGCTTTTTTTTGCTTTTGAATCAACATCCCCTTACACTGCAGACTCGCTGCCTGTGTGTATTCAGCCTCTCTGCCGATGACAGTGACATAAAGAAGTTGTGGCTACCCCCAAGCGCCTGGCCAGCGCAGCTGAGCCTGAGTGCACCAGGCTGTCCTCTGTCTTGGACTTCATCAGCGGGAGAGCTTATTAAGTTTGGCATTGTAATTGAATAAGTTACCCTGTGCAAGTCCATTGAGGGTTGTCTGACAGAAGGTATCTTTCCTGGTGATGATGAGCAAGAAGAAAATAATCCATGGTGACTTCCAGAAAAGGTGAAAAGTAGGGAAAATAGGTGCTAAGACCCAGCAGTGCTAGGTCTTTTTGGGTAGACCTCTGCCTTTAGGGCTCATACAGCACTGGGAAGCCAGAGGAGTTGACATCGTGCATTTGTTGAAAGAAGGCTGACAGATGACCCATTAAATAATGAGATCATATTCTTAACCCACGATATGTGTTTTCCCCCTCCTGAAATTGATAATCTACCTTCCCCTTCTGTGGGGGAACCTCCATGGTTTTGGTATTCTGTTTCTGTGTGGTTTTTATTCTTCTAGATTTTCTACGATTAATAAAATCAATGTAATACTGTCTTTGCAATCTGCTTTATTTTCTTATTCCTGAACTGTAACATGGTAGTATGAGATTGTCAGTGTTCTGCACAGATTTTGTCTCCACAAACATGCAAAGTCGTCTTAATTTTTGTTTCAGTTCCTTGCATTAGTTTTAATTTATATCTATCTTTTTACCCATGTTACCTAAGATTTGTTATTTATTTTTTTTTGCCTTTCTTTTCTGAACTCATTTTTCTTTCCCCATTTTTGTTTCCTCCATCCAGTATCTGCAGATGAAATGGCCACTGCTTGATGTTCAGGCAGGGAGCCTTCAGAGTAGACAAGCCCTCAAGGATGCTAGGTCTCCATCTCCAGCACACATTGTTGTAAGTAAATGCAGAAAGATATTCTTCCTTTGTTTTTTTAAAAAAAGGCATTTGACATTAATGGCATTGGTTGTCATCAGTTTTCTTTTACACTAACCAAAAGAGAAATACTTGAAAACAAACAAAAACCCTAACGAACCCATGGTAAAAGGAGGGAATACATTTGCTGTTGCTGGCTGTTTATGACATTATCATTCATGTGCCTCATAGGAGAGCAGAGAGTTGAAAATGCTCTAAATTTACACACTGCAGAATTACTTAGTGGTAGTGAAGTCCAGTCAGGCTGGTTTACACATCTGACAATGTTGAACTCAAGAGAATAAAGAGACACTTTTGGAAAGCATTAAAAAAAATAAAAACCAAGCCTGTTCTATGGCCTTTACTTAAAAAAAAAAAGAAAAGAAAAGAAAAAAAAAAAAGATCCTTTCTTACTGCAAAATCTTGAATGAAAGTTTGTCAGAGTTGGTCAGCATTTTACCTGGGTGAAGGCTCAACACAGCATGTGTGCCTTTGTGTTGTGATGACTTCTTGATTAGTATAAAAAGTGTTATCAAATGTTTACCACTTACCTGCAAAATATAAAACTCTATAAGTAGCATTTCTAAAAATAGCTTTTTTTATTAACTTCTCAGTTAAATTTTCAGTTCTTGGTTCAATTTTCTTGCTTCTATTGAAAAAACCGATGTTGAGTTTGAAGTGTTCAATACAAATTTGCATGAAAGGGGTTTTGGGGTTTTATTTTACTTTCTAAAATAGCATCCATAGAAGTCTAAAGGGACACTTCACTTATACGGTGTTACAAAGAGGGGCGGTATTCGTTGGCCCATCCTTGCCCACAGCTGGCGTCAGTGCCATCTAATGTTAAGGAGTATCTTAGTTCTGAGTGTTCATGTGGGAGATTTACCTCTGGAGAAGATGGCACGGAGTGGGCTAGAATATTTCTTCTGAAGTACTTTATAATCAAATTTTATGTTGTGTTGTTTTTTGTTTTTTTAACCATTTTTGTAACCAATTGTAACAAGGTGAATCCCAGGAAAAGAGGCATTGCTTGCTCTTTATCTTTTGTTATACAATCTAAAGCTGACATAGCTGGTAAATCATCCAAGGAACGTATTTGTTTTGTTAGAAATCTAAAATCTAAATCTAAAACTAAAACTTTCTGAGGAGCTTCTTTGTTGTTGTTTCTTTACCTTGAGAAGTTTCAGCCCTTTGCTATGTCTTAGTTTTTTGTTTAAAAAGAAAAAAGGTTTCCTATCTTTTAGGGTCTGTAGCTTCTAAACCATCCCTCAGTACAGCAAAGAGCAATGGCACAGGACTGGTATTTGCTTAGTCAATATCTAGCGCTGGTTGCTTCACTTTTTCAGAATGACTTTGCTTTTCCTTCCTGTCCACTTGGGCTGCCACTGGAGGGAGAAATCAGAGGAGAGATGTTTGGCTGGTTATTTAGAAATCTACAGCCATCAAAACCTGTCATCATCTTATTAAGAATAAGAAACGAACCAAAGTAACTTACATATTTTAATTCTTTTTTTACTGCTGTGCTGGAGGACTGGCACAGGGGACGGGAGTGTTCCAGGGCTCTGGGGCTGGTGTGGCAGAGCAGTGTTGGGCTTGCAGGAGGTGATGGTGAGGGAACGGGAGGTTTCTCCTAGCTGGTTGCACTCCGGGAGGGCAGGCTGAGTTTGGTGGGTAGCTTTGCGGGGGTTCACCTGTGCTTAGCAGTGTTGAGCATCCGCTGTCCCCCAAGCCTCCCACTGCGCAGGAGGGCGGGTGCTTGCCTTTACAAGCCAAAGCAGCTCGTTGTGCCGGGGGGCTGGTTTGGGTCCCAGCTCCCCTGGCCCTCTCCAGCTCCTCCACCTGGGTGTGGGGAAGTTGGAGGCAACTGGACAACACAAATACACAAAAAAAGGGATCAAAAATCATGATTGTTTTGGAAAACAGAGAGAAACCTGTTTCCAGGGAGGCTGAGGTTGATCTGTCTTGTATTTTGAGTATTTATGGGGTTCTTATGGGTCTCTTTAAAAGCTGTTTCACTCTGCTATTCAATAAAAAGCATATTTACCATAGCAACCACTTAGGCTGTGAGGAACATATACTACCTCCGAGATGGAGGCCACCTTCCAAAAGAGCCACAGCTGGCATTTGTAATGTGATCTTTTGTGCTACTTACAATGTCGAAGGGAGAGGAGGAAGAGGAGGAGGAGGAGGGGGGAGCAGTGGTTTTTTTTTGTTTGTTTTGTTTTGGGGGGGGGGGGGGCGGGGGGAGAAATGTGTGTGTTTGCAAGGCTTAATGTTTATTTCTAGCAGCAAAGTCTTTTGCCTTGTTCTGATAAAATAAATAAGGGGCAGCTTTTCCCACCCTTTTTCCTGGCATCCACCCCAGGCCACATTCATTCCGTGGAGTAAAAATGGTCTTATTTTTGGTAAATAAAGTTAGAGTGGGTAATGGCATTCGGGGGAGATGGAAGTGGCTGCAGATGCCAGTTGGCCTGGGATGTGTCAGGCTTCTCTGGTGTCCCCGTTCGTTGCTGCTGTGCCTGCCCACAGCACCTGCGACCTGGCCGCTCTTGCATGAGGCTCTACACCCGTTTCTGCATACGTGAAAATGAGATTAGTCTTTTCATGGAACAATGAGGGATATTTCATGGGCACACTGATGTTTCTGTGTGAGTGTAAAGGGTAACATATAGGGACAGAAACTGGTTCACCACCCATGTTGCTTTGTCTTTTCTACCTGCCAAGTGTACCTATGCCAGTTTTTCATCTTGAAATCAGTTGTGCTGCCCTGAAGATCTGTAGGAAAATGCTAACACCTGCAGATCATTTCTTATCCTTCCCCTATCTCTGAAATCAGGACTTGAGACTAATCTTTATAGCTGGATTACAAAGAGAGGAAATGGGGGGTGTGAGGGTGTGTGTGTATGTGTTCCCCCCTGTTTCCCTACCTCTCCCACCTTCCTTTTTCCTCTCTTTTTTTCTTTTTTAACGTTCTTGCTTGTCAGTGCTTGTTTGTGAATACCCCAAGGTTCATGGCAGGGCTGCAGCCTTTACACCCAGCTCCAATGAAACTCCCCTTGGCTTCAGCGTGGGTTTTTAGCTTAATGACTCAAGGCTGCAGAACATGGCTATCTATAATGTCTTAAGTAAAGTCTGTACTATTTGTCAGCCATCCTCCTTTCAGATTTGCTTAAGAACATTAAGTTAAGACTACAAAAATCGAAGCAAAAGACCAGCATGAATAATTTGGCTGGATTGCCCCCAGTGCTGAGGGCTGGGTTAATACTGCTTTTCATGGTGCTTGAGAGAGTTTCCAAGGCCCATAATGAGAAACAGAATATTAAACTGAAATTATGTTCAGCATGTCTTGAGGAAGGTACAGCATGAGGCTCCATTTAAGACCAATGCATTTATTTGCATTTAGGTGCTTCACTTGTCTTGTAAGACTCTTGCATCTTGCTCTGGCACAGTCATGCTGCTTATCTGTGTCCAAAGGTGAAAGAAAACTGGGGGAAAAATTGTTTTAATAGTACGCTATTAAGCTTGCTAGGTCAAGTTTTTAAATTCAGCCTGTGGATAGTACTGTTATGAGGCTGGGATTTTTTTAGGAGTTTTTATGGTTATTTCTCCTCTTTTTTCTAACCTTTGATTTCACTGAAGGTATTAAGACTTTGTAGAACAGTTTTAGCAGGAAGTTTTTGGGTGTAAAGCAGACCCCAGCTGGGTGCGTTGCATGCTTCTCTAAGCAGGTGGGGTGCTAGTTGTCCCAAAATCCCATGTTCAGAGCGTACCTGATCTGCTCCACGCGTGTGCCACCGGCATGGTGATAAGGATGAGATCTGGGTGCCCTAGGAGTGGGATTCTCACATGAAAATTTTCTGTTGTGGTGTGGACAGTCACATGAAAATGACTATGGTATATCTGCATAAGGATCTCCAAAATCTGCTCAGTACAGAAAGCAAACTCCTTAAAACCTCTTTTATCTATGCAAGCATTCCTACAGCCTTAAGGAGAAAAACAGGGCTGTTCTTCCCTGTTCTCTGCAACGTAAATACTCTGGCTCGGCCAGACCCTCTTTTGGGCAGGAGTGCGGGTGAAAGATGGGTCCCAGGTGTCTGCCTCCTGCTGTCTCAACTGTACAGACACTTGCTTTTAGCTTCCTTTGTACCAGGCAAAAACATTCAGAACCCAAAATGGTGGTGGTTTGGTACAGTATATTCCTTACAAAATAGTTAAAGGTTTAAAAAATTCCTGCATTTTCTTCTGCAGGGAGGCCTTTTGAAGTAAATGTAAATGTCACCTTGGGGGAGGACTTCTAGTACTGTTTGGCCTGGGTTTTCTAATATGTAATGAACACAGCCATAAAGTAGACTTGAATCCCCAAGAACAAAGAATCACTGTGCAGTAGTGTATCTATTATTTTTTTCTTAAGGAGGTAGAAATGTGTTTTCAAAACATAGTATGACAAGCAAAACTAAAGGCAAAACCATCTGAAATGTACTTTCTGTTCTCAGCCTCTTCGACGTGTGTGGACAGCGGGTGTCTGGGACTGCTGGGTGATTTGGAGGGATCAGGAGTTGTTTCCTGGAGTAGTTAAGAGTTGAAGCTGTGCAGTCTGCCTGGCCTGGTCCCTAATTTCTTTGTCTTATGTGGCTTGCACTTACATACTTTGAAAGAAAAGACAAATACCTACAAGTAATCATGAGGTTTACCTTGGCTAGATTTTAAAATTCACCTACAGCGTCCCTTCAAACAGGCCAGAAGCGGGTTGCATCCAGACATGTGCGCGGGCCTGTATGTATGGAGCCATCTGGAAGCATAATCTTCCAACTTCCACTTGCAGTGCCCCAAGAGGCCTTTTAAAGCTCTTGCTTTGTTTGTCTTTAATATTTTGTTGCAGGAGGCTGTTCTTCCTCTGCAGTAACCTCTTGGGATGTTCTTGGATTTCAGGCCACGTGTGCCCGTGACGGGACACCCTCTTCCCCAGAGATCAGTAGGGTGACCCTCTGAGTTTGCAGACTGTGTTGGGAGTTGCAGGAACATGGTGGTGTTGTGGGGGAAAGGAGTTGGGCATCATTCATATCAGTGCCTGGTACTGAGAGGGGCACGTCCATGGGAAGGAAAGGGCTCTGCGTCTGAGCCGTACTGGGCCCCTAGCAGTCCCTGATGGCAGGTAGGTCACACCTTGGTGCAGGGACCCAACAGGCAGATCCCCAAAACTCACAGTGCAGAAATATCCATGCAGACTTAATTGGAAAGCTCCTTTAGTGACTCTTTCCTTTTTAAATGCTCTATACTTTATGTGGCTAATTGCTCTGGCAGTTGCAAAGTAAACAAAATGTTTCATTAATACATGCCCAAAAGTGTGCAAACATCTTGTCCTGAATTTTTGGAGCTGCATGGAATTAAGCCACAGAACAAATTAAACTTGCTGAGAATTTTGTGGCTAAATCTTTCACCACTAATTCCTTTTGATTTTTCACTGGGAAGGGTTGTGTTTAAAAAAAAATTGTGTTCAAACCTGAATGTTTGGGGCTAAGTATAGAATTCATCTACCAGCAGCCCAATAAAATTATTTTGGATGGATTCCTATAAAACACACACATTATATTCAGTACCCACTAAATATGAATGGGAAACCTAGTGTTTGGTTTGTGTAGAGTGCAGAAGAATTGTGGACTCCTAAAAAGTAATTTACTTGGTAATTTGATATGTTTGCAAAATAGTTCAGACTTTAGGCAACTGCTTCATGCCGTTGTGTTTACTCTGTGGCACAATGTCCATCCTCTACAGACCTTATTTAGGTACTGGAGGTAACCCCTCTGCTATAATGTCAAGACTGGGGAAATGTGCAGGCCTCTTACTGTGAAGTGAGCAGGAATTTAATGTTTCTACAAACATCAGTGAGCACTAAAGCACCTTCAGAAGACACCTTGGGGCTGGATTGGCAGCTGGGATGAATTGTCACTCTTGGTTGTAGTCAGGAGATCTGCAAGTAGCTCCAAGGTCTCTGAAGTGTTGGATGTTGGGATATTTCAGCTGTGAAAAAATGCTGTAAATGTATAGTACTGCCAACCCCAATTGTTTTAGGATCATGAGTCAGGCCTCTAAAGATTGTGAAGATTGGTGGGAGGGGTTTTTTTTGGTGTTGTTTTTGTTTGTTTTCTGTTTCTTAAATAATACATTTTGTGTTCTCTTTATTTGTTCTCTGGTTCCTGAGCCTGCAGGGTATACTCCACTCATTCTCAAACTCTTCTCTACAGCAGTTCAGGAGCTTGCTGTGTGCTGTAAGCAGAGGCTGAGGTTCTTCCCTAAACACTTGACTTCAAGGCTACCACACTTTAAGAAAAATAGCAAGTATTGCTAGACTGACTATAAAATCATAGGAATTGGCAACCGTAAGCATTGCTCCAGGAGAAGGCAGCTGAGTAGGGGTGTTACTATATGCTCAGTGAAATCTGTTGAGCATTCATTCTTATGAATTACCCAGCTGGACTCTGGGAGAACCTGGCCCTCGATGTCTGTGAGGGCTCTGGTTCACCGGTACTGGGGTGGCTTGCCTTGAGATGGCTGCAGGGCTCCCTTCTCCCAGGCAGGGCCAGACGTTACCGGAGACAGCTCAGCAGGTCCTCCTGAAGCAGCAGGTTCTTAGCCCAGGATATTGCAGTCAACCAGCATCAGTTTTGATTTCCTGGAGGGGCTGTGCTGCAGCTCCTGCTCCTGAGCTGGAGCCCTGAGATTTGGCATTTTGGTTTGTTGTGGCACAGCAAAAGAGATCTGGTATATCTCTCTCTGACATATGAGTACTGAAACTCTCTAGGTGAGGGGGAAGCAAGATGAAAACTTGCTTATCAGAGATCCTTAAGAAAGATGTAACTGCTGTCTTCAGTGTGGTTGGAAGCGCATCTACTGCAGGCTTCCCTCTTTTCTGTTTGTAAAACACCCACTATGTCCCAAATGCAATACAAACACGAGTGCCTTAAATTCTGGCCCTTTCTGAACAGCTAGTATGGGATACCGTAAAACTGCAGAGAGCAGCATTTCAAGGTGAAAACCTACATGGGGAAGATGGTTTAGGAGGGAGTATTTTAGCACAGAGAAGCCCAAGCTGTGTTTTGGATTCAGTCACATGGCAGTTTGTTATGCTGAAGCATGCATGTTAAATTAACTTCTAGGGACTTGTGTGGGCCTAAAATTAAATATCGTCAAGCCATCAGCTCTCCTGCAAAGAGCAGTTGTGCTGAGAGGAATGGAGAGAGTGCAGACAGCCTGTCCCCAAAGCCAGGGGCGTGCACGAGAACTGCAGCAACAGCCATGTGCGGCGGCTCGGCCTTGGCAGCGGGTGAAGAGCCGTGGCAGCACTGGGTGATGCTGGAGAGCCAGATGGGTGAGCCTGTCAGATCAAAGATGATGTGTACTGGGGGTGGCAGACTTGGCAGGGCAGCTCGCTGCAGGCCCTTCTCCCTGTGCACCCTGTCTGCAGCTGAGGTTTGTGGCTGGATTCAATCGGGAGCTTAGAGAAATAGGTATTGAATAATGCAGCCTGGTTTGGAGCCAGGATCCATGCCGACTGTAGCAGGAGCAGCCATCGTGTGCAGAGCAGAAGATTTAACAGGTACGGTATGGCCCTGGCACTGTTTTTGCCCAAATTTCTACAACTGCAGTCTTCCTTTTCCAGTATGGCTTTGGGCTTGTTGACGCAGAGCGGAAAAGCCCAAATATGCAGTCGAAGTAGCTGTCTCAGAATAACCATTCCACATTATCTCTCCATGAGGCCACTGTTATTCAGCAGTAAGAGGTCCTTTTTGTGGTTTAGCTTAATCTGCTCTGGAAACGGATTAAGCTAAATCTCACAAAGAAACTCCTAGTGCTGGATAACAGTGTCCACACGGAGAGATAATTCGAAATAGTTGTTATGCTTTTTCCAGTTCACACTTGAGTCCTTGCACAAAAAATTCCCCTTTCAGATGAGCCCACTTGAATAGGAACCTCCTATTTTCTGTCTAAACAAGGTCTGTGTACTGTGTCCAGGTGCTGTAGTAAAGAAAACAGCAGGTATTTGTCATTAAAAAGAAAGGAAGGAAGCTGGCATTGCTAGGCTCAGGACCATTTGTTTGCCAAGTTGCTCAAGCCCAGGACTATTGCTCTTCTCACCAGTTCATGCAGTTTGGGATTAGATTATTCATGGGATACTTCACTCTCTGGACTGTGTAGGCATCTCTACTCTCTCCAGCGGAAGAAACTGGAGCTGCCTAGTAAGCCACCAGTTAAGGAGAAGGAAAGACGCTTTCTCCTCTGTCCTACGCAGACCTATTTGGCAAGGGGCAGATCCATTTTGCAAAGCCTTTAGAGAGTTAGGGATGTTTCAAATAACAAGCAGTGATGCCTTCGTAAAACAGTCTTCCGCCCCTAATTTCTCCCCAAGCAATGTTCTGTGCCTAATTTCACAAAACTGAGCTAGAAATTATTGTCAAACAGACTTTGTTTTGAATCTACAGTGCATTGGTTACAGGGGTCTGGTTCCAGGGGACCTTGCCTTGAAACTGTGCTTGTACCTGCCAGATACTGGTGAGCAATATTGTTCAGCACATTCCCAAGATGGGGAAACATTGCTGACTCCTCTGTGTTACTAGTGCAGCCAGAAAGATGTTAAGTAACTTTCCCAAGGTGATTTTGAGAAACTGATGATTTACACATGCACCTTTTTTTTTTTTTTTGGTGGGGGAGGAACCCAACCTGCAGCCCCACAGGAAAAACAAAACAAAACAAACAAAAAAGAAACTGAAGTAGTTTTTGAAATCTAAACCTAAAATCCTAACATACATCAGACCTTAGAGGAAAATTACTTTTGGTGGTGTTAAGACCCTGCATATGCATGAGTGCTTGTGTCAGATGTACCTCAGGTCTCATCTCTTGGAAGTAGAAAGTTCGGGGGAGTTGAACCAGTCCTTCCTGTACCTTAGCATGCAGTAGCTCTGCAGCCAGGCTTGCCTGTGTAGGAATGATATATACATAATGAGGGATAGGCTAGTAGGGGATCCTGGGCATGCATGGTTTGAACCCATATGTAAGTGTGTACAAGAGGAAAGGTGCTTTCTGACTAGCCTCCCTAGTGGAATTAAGTAACCATATTTCTGGGTCTTTGTGGGGGGTTTTGGGTGTTTTGTTTTGGTTTGGCTTTTTTTTTTTGCAACCCTACCCTTCTGCTGCCGCCTTGGTGCAAAATTAAGGACCTGATGGTGTCCCTGGGCCCTGTAGTGCTAGCCTGCAGAAAGAGGTGGTTCTGTGCTAGTTTCCTAGGAGAGGCGAGCGGTTCTCTAACATGCATTTTTCCTGTTGGCAAGACTCAAAGACTTCTCAACTACTATTACTGTGGAAACTAGCTTCCCCTTCCTTTTAACTTTTTAGGCCTTGATTCAAGAAATCTATTAAACGTGAGCTGATGTCCGTCTGTGTTCAGGGCAACACTTAAGTGTGTGCTCAAAGTATTGTTTTGTACAGTGATGCTTTTCTGAGTTGGGGCACTGGAATTGAGCATTTCTATGAAATAAAGCCCCTTCCTGAGAGGTGTTCATGGCTTCTGCCTGTGCCCCAGCTAGTGAATGCTGAGAAGGGAAAGGGAGGAAGAGAAGGAATAGTGTGTCCCAAGCTCTTCTCCCCTGGAGCTTGTCCTTGTGCTGATACACCCTCAGCCCTGGGAAGAAATGTAAGAGAAGGAGAGACCCTGAAGGAGTGTTTTGGTCTCTTGTTGCTCATCTACCTACTGGGAAACACATGAAATCTCTGTGGTCTCCTCCTCTGGCTGGTAGGATAGTGTCAGAGAGGAAGGACAAAACAGCAACGTTTTGCCCCATTGTATCCCTGCAGAGCTCTGCAATGTCAGTATTGTGTGTTGTGGGGATGTGACAGGGATGTGACTGCCCTGTAATAAGGAATTGGTATTTTATGGAGGAAAGCAGAGTGAAGGGACCTGAAAGCCTCCATATTTTCTTAGCATGCATTTACAGCCATGAATGCCTTTCCTGCCAAGCAGCTGCACGGAAGCGGTATCATTAGAAAACCCCAAATGGTTGCAGTGCACGGAGCTTTCTCTGGCAGCAGAACTTCTGTTGCTGCATGTTGGGTGTGTCTACATCATTAATTAATATAAAGCAAGCAAGGGTTCAATTGCTAAAGCAGTAGCTGCTCCACGTTGACTCCCCATCTCGATGCTTTTCAGGCACGCCGGGCTCTTTGGAGGGAAGTCATTTACTCGACATGAAGTAACCTGCTCCTCATTAAAGGGCTCTAATGGCTAGGACAGGTTACCTTGGGACGAGGTCTGGTGTGAATCTGAGCCATGCTGGTTGCTCCACAATTGCTGCCTGAGGGGGTAGACGTGAGGTAGCAGATGCCATTTGGACTGAAGTGAAGTTTGCTCGCATCTGTGTCCAGAGCTGAGCATGTGGTGGGGCAGTACAGAGGTGCTGTAAGACCTCAGTGAAGCTTGCCCTGCAGTAACTTGTTCAGCCCGTCATGCCCAGAGCACGTCCAGGGAGCGTCCGCTCACACTGTAGATGGACTGTTAAGCTCTGTTCCTGCGTAGGCGATTGTTTGGCCACCTCAGATTGCTGCGCTGAGGAATCTGCGGGATGAGTAAATGGTGAGAAAATGTGAGGGAGCAGCCCCAGCACTGATGGGAGAGGAGAACCACCAAAGAGCTGGTGCCCTGTTCACTTTCTGGCCGATTCAGCTGCTCCTTGCCCAGATGCCAAGCTGCGCTCATGGCTCCTGCATTAAAGCATCATCGTGCTCCCATTCACTGGTGGTCAGGATCAGGTCTCGTAGTCTGGGGTTGGAAAATTAGGGACCCTTCTCTTCCCAAGCACCATCCAAGCCTGATGGTGAGGTCTGTCTGCGGACACTGTGTTTCACTGCTACGATTGTACAGCGAGCAGGTCAAAGCCCTTGGTGCAAATTAAAGATAATTCCATTATCACTTTATTGTCACCTGGATTTAAGAGGATCTAATAGGCAAGCTACTCTCAGAAAAGCGGGTTGTTGTCCCTGCCCCAAAGAGCTCAGGTCCAGGAGAGATGGGGTCTGTGCAGCTCAAGGCAGAGCAGCGGTTTGGTTGCTGTACGCGTGTGGTGTGACAGGCGCTGTATGTACGCTCACATGCCTTTCTCGGAAAGGTAGCGTGTTCTGCGTATCAGATCGTGGCAAAGCTGGGAGCAGTGTACACCTCCCCTGACTCACAGTCCCAACCGGTAGGCTAGCCTGTCTTTGACACGCATAGTTAGTGCTGTAGTTGTCTTTGCATATTTTGCTGGAGGGGACTAAAGAAAAAAAAATACAGTTGCTCACCTGTCCTTCAGCACAGGTGAGCTTTGCACTTTTTCCCTTGGACAGCTGTGAGACATTAAAAAGAGCAACATGGGTTCCTGACATCAAAGAGTTAATAGCAGTGAGTGTGGTACAATAGCTCATTAGGACTTAAACGTGGGCTGCAAAGTCAGAAATCTTGATAATTTTGGTCTATAAGGACACTGAACTTTCAACTCTAGTTCAGCAATAATAAATGCCTGTTAAGTAAGGCTTCCTTTCATGAAGAGAGGGTGGATGGATGCATTTCAATGGGCTTTAAAAGTATTGCTACTTGTTTCAGCGTCTGCTGGCCGAATGCGTCCGGGCATGGGAAGGCATTTCAAGATCTGCACAAAAAAGCACTTTGAAGTATAACCTTTGTGAGCGTCTTAGCTAAACCTGACTGCAGTTGGAAGCAACACGTTATTTATTTATTTATTTATTTACTTGTAAGTCCATTTCTTTTAAAGTTGCTTAAAAAAAAAACCAACAAAAATAAACCTGTGAGCAATTAAATGAAAATGCAGTTTTGAAACTTTGACCCAAAGTGAAAGGGGAGGGGTGTGTGTGTGTATGTTTGGCTTTTGTGTGGATGTTTTCATAACCAAATAGATTGGTGCTGACTTTGGAAAGCAGGGGAAGATGAAGCTGTGCTCCGGGATGGAGTTCAGGCAGTTGCTCAGGCTGACAGCCCTGCCACCCTGGAGAAGGGCAGCTCAGGTCCGTAGCCATCCTCCAGCCCATGCTGGCTGTGCCTGTAGGAATCGCAGTGAGGAACTAAAAACTGCTTAACAGCCCTTTTGTCTACCTATAAAAGGATCCTGTATACGTTATGGGGACTAAGATTAGAAACAAATCACAAGTGACTGCAAGTCAAAACTTTGTAAGTTGCAATCTTCCTTGCCTTGACTTTGCAGGTCTCGATCCAGGCGGGCTTCTGCTGAGGTCCCATGTGAGGCTCGAAGTAGTGTGCGTGTGTGCGTGTGTGTTTTACCTCGCCTCTTGGAGAGCATGAGAGAGACCTCCATGAAGAGAGTGACAGGGTTTGATATAAACCAGCAGGACTGCATTGCTGCCATTATTCGACAGTAAACCCTTTCACAATGCCATATGCTGTGCATTCCAGCGCAGCGGCGGAGGGTGTGATATAGTTAAAGCACACTCGGCAAACAGGAAACGCTGGTGACCGCTGTGTGTGCTTTTCATGGAGATAAAGTATTGAGAGCGTAACGAAAAAAAAAAAAAAGTGCTGGGAATGGGGGGGAGAGGACGGCGGGGGTGAAGGAGAGGGATATATTTTAGGCCTGACGCTCCGGTCATTATGAAAACGCAGGCAGGAAATGCAGCCACGGAGCAGCCGAGAAAACGCTGCTTTGCTCCAAGATGTTTGTTTTACTCCATTACACGTATTTTCTATTTTGCCACTGGGTACTGGGAGTGGGTGTGGTTTTTTTTTCCTTTTTAAAATTTATTTTCTTTTTGAAGTTCCTGCCACTCTGGCTTAGTATCCAGCTCCCTCCCCCTCTACCCTACCCCAGTTAATAATCGAAGGCTATTTTAAGGGACTAGAGTACAGTAATACATATTTCATACCCCAGCAAAACGCGAACATTGGTATTTAACCTAAGCATAGTTACTTTCCCGGCATTCACTCTGGAAAAGGCATTGCAAAGCCTCCTCAGAGTTAGGCAGTCGCTATTGCAGGGCAGCGAGGAAGGCAGGGGGATGGGACCGACAGGTCCTCGGATGGGGAGAGCTCTGAATCATAAACACGCCATAGCTTTAATAAAATAAATTAAGTGGAGCCTTTTCAGCTGAGGGCAGACTGTATTGGGGCAAGCCGGGCTTTTAACGTTGGGAGTGAAAATTGACAGGCTGAGAACTGGGACATAAACAAAAATGTCAGTCCCTGGGAGTCTTGTTCACTGGACAATGTCTCAATTGTTTCCGTGATTTTTCGCAGGCAGCAGGGGATAGTGGGAGATTTAACTCTTTGCCAGCCACGCAGGCGCTGGAGGTGCTCACAGAACGAAGAAGTGGTGGAAAAGAGCATTTTTTGTTTGGAAACGATTAAGCATGTCAGTGGGTGATAAGGAAAGGTCACACTGTTCTTCGCATACTTGTCTGCTGTTCAAGTTGGGCTTTATGCTTCTTTAATTTTGTTCAGGTTTTGCTGCTTGCCTGGAAGACCGTTTTTTCTTCCCCCCCCCCTTATCAAGAAAAGTGAGATTATGGGGCAGACTGGTAGCTATTGAAGAAGGGGGAAAGTATGTTAGGGGGGTTACATTCTAATTTTTATTAGTATTTCTTCATTAAATGGCTGACAGGCAAGCTTGGATATTTTAAGGCTGCCTAGATTATTTGGAACAGGCTGAAATATGAGATAGGGAATGCTCTTTATTTTATTAACCGCTTTACAATTTTGCTTGTCTCAAAATAAAAAGCCAACTTCAAGGAAGGCAGAGGAGAGACAAGGAGCGTAGTTGTCTCATCATACTTTTGCTTTATTTATTATAAAAACAAACACTGAAACCTGTTGCATACCAGCCCTACGTGGGCAAGGTTCAGAAAGCTGTAACTGGTAATTCTTTACTCATCAGATTTTGAATGTATGTTTTGTTGTGGGCGGGGGGGAGGAGGACGAGACGGCAAACCTCATGAAGTTGCTTCTTCAGGGCGCAAAAGCTGTTGAGGTTTATTTGCAGGAAGATAAATCTGTTTTAATAAAACGTGGGTCTTGCCTCAGTTGAGTGAAGTTAAAACATTTTGCAGGCTGGAAGCCAACTCTCTTGGTGTGCAGCAGCCCGGTATTAAAGGTCTGGGATGTGCTGAGGTTGCTTTAACTTAATTTATGGAATAATGATGTATCCCATTTTCTTACCCGCGCATCCTCCGGCTGCTTTGTGTTCAGATGCATGTTCGCAGCCCCGCACTTTCTCCTGCTTTCAAATTTCTCCTTCCCCTGCCCCCCATCCCCTGCCTGCGCGCAGCCGTCCCTGCCTGCTGCTCGCTGGCAGGCAGGAGGCTGAGAGCAGCCGAGGGCTCTCCGCCGCCTTCCTGCCGGGCAGGAAATTGCCTCCTCCGTGAATGCTGCACACTCGTAACACAGCAAAACTTGTGCTCATGGGCAGCCTTCTACCCAGATTCCCAGTTGGGAGACACTGTCCTGTGTGATAAGGATGGGGAGAGTAAGCTGTTGCTCTCCAGAAGCTTCCCTGTGTGTTTCACGCTGATGGGAGAGAGGGAAGAGGGTAAAAATAACTGCAGTGTCCTCTTGGAAACAGGCTGTCTCCAAAGACCGGAGTGGGCTGGGTGAGTTGCTGCCCCTCTCAGAGTCTGGCCAGGACTGGGGAGATACTGGGCACAGAAACGCACGCCAGGTCCTCCGTGGAAAATCTGGCTCTGTATGTGCTTTGAATTGATACTGGTTTCAGAGATTTAGAAAACAAAAGTTGTTGACATGTCAGAGCAGTTGGTTGCCTGAGTAAGTATCCTGAGTAGAGCTGGATTTAATAATTTATAATTAATCATTCGTGCAGCAAAATGATTTGCTCTTCCTGTTAGTTAAGGATCACTGAAGAGATCGTGATTTTTCTTGAAACTTTGTTTGTTACTCATACACTAGTCTCAGTATTTTGCCTTGGAGATCATCCACGAGCCGTTCTGTAGCGCTGCTTGGTGTTGGAGCTCCTCTGAGCAGAGATGGGGAGCATGTGAAGTGTTTCCGTTCCCTGCATTGAGCAGCAAATGATACTCTTTAATTAATAAAAGTTTATTTTCCATGAAGATTCTCCAGTACTTGCATAAAATTCACCGTCTTGGCAAGCGTCCTTACCACTGAATTAATTTGCTGGTGTAGTCACAGAAAGCAGTTAGATTTGTCAGTTAATGAATTTCTGTTATTTGTTACAGAGCACAGTGTAAAGTTAATCTAGCTTGGGTTGCCCTGGTTTTGTGTGTTGTATAAACACAGAAGGAAAGAAATCAGCTTTAGTATTTCGAAGTATTTTCTTAAGACTGTTTTGAAATTTCCACCCCTTTCTAGTCATGAATAACAGTCAACTTTGATTTGAAAATAAACTAATTACTGATAATAACAGTCTACAAGAGATCTCTGCTTCCCTGCTCCTCCTCGTCTCCTAGAGAGGCTTAACTGCTGTTCCAGGTGAAACAACGCTATTTTTAGTGCCATTGCAGAACACGTTCACGAGATGTCTGCTGTACAGCTGTACAGCCCATCTATGTATCTGTTTAGTTGCCATCCATACTTTTCAGGGCTATCTTTTTTCTAGATGTCCGAATTTGCAAATATTTTCTAGTTTAGATGAACCTGTAGGTGGGGAGAGATGGGGACACTGAGGAGCAAGTGCTTCTTGTAGATACATGCAGTGTCTATAACCTTTCAGGCAAGCTCCAGCTCAGTTGTCCAAGATGCATAGAATCTTTAACGTCTACTTATGCTTTTAGGTGCCGTAACAAGGGTTTTGGTGAAGTATAAACAGCAGGGCATCTGCTCCATTTTGCCTCCCACTCTCGCTCTAGGGCAAGCCTGAAGGAGCCTGCAGAGCCTGGGCATCATGTGCTCTCATGTCCCTTCACCTTGCAGGACCTGAATCCAGCTTGTGGAGGTCGGGAAACTAGCAAAGCAAGAAACAGGCTAAGTCACGCTTTGAAAGAGTTGGATGTGGCTTGCCCGCCTTCTGGAGTGAGCACGTGCTGGGTGGTGTAAGGGTTTGGATACCTCTTGTTGCTGTGCTTCTCCTGTGAATATTGACCCAGCCTGGGGAGATGTGGGCGTGTGGTGGTGTTTCAGAGAAGAGCTCAGAGAAGCTCTCCTGTTTTTCTGGTTGGGTGTTTGGAGGCGTGATGGAGAACTGCCACAGATTTGAGATACGGTCACTGAAGTAGGGCACTCTCCCTCCCCCTGTGCTGTCAACAGGAGAGCTGTACTAGTCTGAAGGTAAATGCTGTAGAAATCACTTCTGTTTCTGTGAGGAGGGAAGAGGGGACTTTAAATCTCCCTTTGCTGCTCAAACATTTTCCTGGTGAAACATCAGGGTAAACACGTATGTTTGGTTTGTCTGGAGTCTTGCCCGTGGGCCGTTTCTCACCAGCATCTGCTGCACCCGCATGTGGAGGTGACGGTGGAAGTTCTAGATAATGGTACTTATCACTTATGTAGCACTTCATGTTTCCAAAGTGCTGTACAAACCCAAGGCTCCCTATCAGACCCTATGGGAAGACGGACCTTGGTATTGTTACTCTCATTTATGGGCAGAAAAGCTGAGATGTGGAGAGGTTAAGTGGTTTGCCCAAGCCCACACAGTGAGTCAGTGTCAGCGCTCAGATTAGCCTTGGAGTTTTCCTAGCACTTGCTGTCATTGTGCTGTCAGCTGGAGCGCACTGCCCTCATGAGATGCTCCTTGCTGAGCGCTGGAAACTTTGTCCAAAGCCTTTTGAGACGTGCTGAGGAGATCCTGCTTGGAGACAACACTGGTCACTTCTGTTTATCTTAACATAGACTTACGGGATGTTTTACGAACCCTCCCAAGCAGCAAAAAATTTCCTTCAGTGGAGAAGAATCCACGCTGCAAAATACTGTTCAGCTAATGGTGGCATCTCATTGTGCTGGGGAGGCTGTGAGTAGCCACAGAACCCAGCACTGAGAAGCACTAATCTACAAGGTGAAGCAAAGCAGCCCTTCTGTATCAGCAACTTTTTACAGCTTTTAGGGAGAAAAGGCACAGCAAGAGGCTCTGGTCTGCAGGAAACAATGCCTCGCCTACACATGGGATTGCTCGCGAGGAGCTACTTCATGGTAACTCCTGCGTGAGGATGCTTTTGTTGGAGAATAAGGGAGCCTCTGCCTATCACAGAGGAATTCGCTTTCAAAGTAGATTAAGCTAAACTGGGAAGATGCTGTTAATCTGAAGTTGTGGGTTCTGCATCTGTATTTGATCTAGAGTAGATATTCTCCTTTAAAATTGCATTTGTGTATTCTAGATTGATTTATCTTTTTCATATGGAGACGAGGCCTCATTTCTCAAACCAGAATTTGATTGAGATACCAAAGTTATCTGATTATTTGATTGGGATGGCAGGCAGCTCTCTCTCCCTTAGGTGGTGCAGATTTTTGGATGGGCCATTGCTGATCCTCTCTTAGGAGGGAACTGAGGGGACAGTATCCAAAGGAGGTTGTCTTCCTAGATGCCCAGCAGTTAAACAGGCAGTGGCTATGTACAGCCTTGCTATTGTGAAATGAATGAAACCGGGCCGGAGGAACATACAGGGAAGCTGTTACGGTTCCAGAGGAGGCTGCTGGAGAGGTGTCCTTGGGTTCCTAACTGTCTTGGTGTCCCGAAAAGCAAAGCCAGAGGGCTGGCTGGGCGCAGGCCGCATGGCTGCGGGGCAGGATGGGGTTGCAGGGCTGCAGTTCGGCAGGAATGCCAGTGCGTCAGTGGGAAACCACAGGGCGTGGTGCGGAGCCGGCGCTGGCTGGGCAGCTGTGAAGACAATGAGTCTGTGGTAGGCATTAAATGATACTAGAGAGCCCGCGCTAATCTTGGTTTCATGTGGCGTGGTCTGTTTGGATTAAAATACAACGGCCAGGGTTTGGGTTTGTTTTTTTTTTTTTTTCTTTTTTTTTTTTTTCCCCAGCTCTGCCATCAGTTAGTCTAGCGTCTTGGAGCTAGTCATTTAATATCTTAATTCTACTGAGAAAGCAGGAATAACCTTCCTGCATACATGCTGTAAGGTTGAGTAGCATGTGCGGGCCAATTTCTGAACTTTACACCAAGCCCTTATACCCAGTTGAGTCACTGCATTTGTTTTGCAGGCTTTTAAGTTTCCATTTCAGTGGTAGAAAGATGCCCCTTCTGAGCTGGGTTTGGTGGCATGTCCTCTACAAACACCTTATCGCAGTGGTGGGAGACCCCAGCCACCCAAGTGGCAAGAAAGCAAACTCTAAGATAAAGTGTTTTGGTCCTGAGCCTGTGTGAGCGGTAGCTTTGGGTAACACCACCTCTTCGGCTGAAGCCAGATCATAAGGTTGAGGACTGATCATGTGTTCTTTGCTGGGACTTCTCCCAGCCCTGTGCCTTGTTTGTGTGATACCATGTGGGGCAAAGGCACCATAGGTTATCGAATTGTGTGCTCAGCCTTCTCGGGCAGCAGTTGGAGATGTACCTCCGTGCTCTGAACTGTTACACCATGGTGAAGTGTGTCATAAGGTGTCCAGAGATGTCTCCCCTTCCCCCACCACCCACATGCCAAAATAAATATCTGATATGAAAGTCAAGGTACAGAAGCCAGCTGGATTGTACAAAAGGTCCTGTCTCCCTTCTGTTGTTGTTGTTATTTTTTAATATAATTTTCCTGATGGGTTGAGTGACTGCCTACAGTAGAATAAAAGGGTGGAGAAGAGATTTTGGCATTTCTTTGAGCAGTAGCATGTTCCTTCTTTGAAATCTGGGATATTTTTCTTTGCTTTGGGTTTTTCATTTATCTGCTTATTTGGGCTTTTTATTTTTTTCCTTTCTGCTTTCACAAATGGAGGAGAGGAGAAATTGTGTGCATGTGTGTGTGGTGCCCTGCCAAGCAGAGAAACTAAGCAGACAGCCTCTATTGCTTTTGCTCTCACATCTCTAACTTAATTATGGGGGAGGCAAGGGGTGTGTTGTGTTTAATGTACTCCATGCTTCCAAAACTCCCCACTCTCACATGCTAGGCGCTGACCACTGGCACAGGCTTTCATTAATATTTTTTATTTACCCTGCCCTTCCAAATTACTACTTTTGGTTTGGGGGCTTCTTTGTAACGGAATTCTTTTATTTTTATTTTTATAATTGCTTCTGGATCTACAGAAGCGCATGTCGAAAATCATCTCAATGTCACTAGTCTTTAGTTCAACAAGAATGCTATAGAAACGAAAGGTTCTGTCATCCATCAGATTTTCTGTTCCATTTGTTGAAGATGAAAGGCAAGCGAATTTAGTGCTCACTTTCTTCTCCTTCTGACAGTTATTGATCCTCCCTGGAACTCTGCAATTCGCGCTCTGAGCCGGCCCTGACACAGGGAATCCCCAGTTCATTATGTGTGTGCTCACTAGCGCCGCGGCAGTGTGGCCGAGTTGCCCTTCTAGTTTCAAAGCCGTTTGTTATTTTTCAGCTGCACCTTGTGAGCTGGGATTTCCCGCCCGCCCCCTCCCTTCTCACCCCTTTTGCCTTACGAGACTTTTAATCTGGAAGCTGTTAATGTTTGAGAAACAGCTGCTATAGCAGGGGGGTTAAGTGGTTTCAGAGGCTTTCTTGATTTGTGCAAAATAGGAAATGGCTGAATCTTTTTCTTGGAGACAGCGGGATGTAGGAGGGCGAGAACCTGCAAGCTATTGGTTTTTAGTTGGATTTTATGGTCCTGAAGGATGCAAGATTGTCAGGTTAGAGACAGCCCCTCTGTTAAAATCAAGATTGTGGAGTAAGTGTGTTTATTCAGCGGCTTCTATCTCCAGAAGTAGGGCTGCAACAATAAAAGAGGAATCGATGTAACAGTGGGAGGTACCATAGTCTTCCATGGCCTTTAATTGAAGGTATGTGTGGATGGATGGGAGCAGAGACTGATGGGTGTCTCCCTGAGCTGGCCAAATGCAAGCCCAACACATGATGTTGCAGACCGGAGCTGACTTTCACCTGGTTGGCAGGGTGCGTGGGTCCAGGTACCGTGCTGGGCCGTGCTGTGCTGTGTGGCCGTGTCTTGTGTGCGATGCCTGGCAGGGCAGCATGCGTGGCGGCGCAGGTCTTACAGAAACAGATTAGTAGTGCTCAGCACTTTTTCAGAAAACTCTTGTGCCTCAACACAGTACCTCCTCTTTTGTGAGTGAGGATGATGAAGTCTTACACGCAAATTTTTGTGAAGCTTCTACTTGTTTGATGTTAATGAGAGCCTTTTAATGAAGGTGCAATGAAGATGTAATCTCTGGTTATCCCTTGCTGAGCAATGCCAAACCCCATAGCGTGGTGTGTGTAAATGTTCTCGAAGTCCATCCCTCTGTCCTCTGTGACCAGCTAGGGACATGTGTCACCCTTGTTGTCCTGGCCCTCCTTCTCCAGGCTCCTTTGTTCTTGGGGTTTACTTAACCCTTGGCCAACAAAACACATTTCCTACCAACATCTTACAGATCAGAGGGGAGCAGCCTCTTTCTAGAGAGGCAAGACCCACCCGGGGTGCCGCGGGTCACGGCATACCACCCTAGGGCTCAGTCCAGAGCATGCTGCTGGAGGAGAGGGCAGTTGGACTGGTGAGTGCAGAGCTGATGGTAATCAGGCTTTCTCCAGCTGGTTACAGGCTTTGCAGGAGGTTGGCAGCCCCTTAAAAAAGGGAGTTTCACATCTGCTTTTGTTTATCCTTTTTGCTGCGGGCAAGGCTGAAAACTTAATAAATTGCATGAAACCTAAGGAAGCATGAATATAAAAGAGTATTAGATAAATTACAGAAGCCTGCCTACCTGTAACATTTTTTATAACATAAATAGTACGTGTGTATTATTTCTCTGTAAAGTACCCACATGCCCCAGCCTCTCACTGAGGCTCTCTTGTTTAAACATTCCTGCGTTCTCGCTACTTCTGCTCCTCAGCTTCCACCTCCGACTCCTCCCAGATTTTAACATCATTCTTTGGTGGCAGGTGTTTAACACACCAGCGCTCTGAAGATGTGATGATGGTTTTTCGAAGGATATTTATAAAGCGTTTTTTAAGTATTTTGGAGGCTCATCTCTGAAGGAGCAGATGAAAGAAAAATCCTTGTAATGCTGGTAGCATATGCACGCTGTACAAAGAATGTCTCAAATACTTTCCTTAATATGTGCCTATATTTGCTCTAATGTTCTCACCATTTTTTCAGCCCAGCTCTCCTGGCAGGGGCAGGGATGAAAGGGGAATTGTGAGAGAGAAACAATAAACTTGTAAAACAGACACCTTAGTAAGAGATACTGTGGCTTCAAATATTTGCAGTTCCTTTGTGAAAGAATTGGCATTGCACATTAACCTTAATATAAGTGTAATACAGCATGTATCTGAAGGCAGAATCGAAGAATATGAATTTCTGCGGCTAATGGCTTTTGAATAAATTCAATACAATTGTCTGGCAGTTATTAGCAGAATGTGTGAATCAGGGGCTATGCAACACTGTATACTTTGAAGACCTTGAACTATTTCTACCAGTTAAGAGCTGTTAGATAGAATCCGCTGAAAATTAGCTTCATTCAGTTATCATACAATATAGTGAGCTGTTCTGGCAAAAAGCATTCTGCTAGCATTGAGGCAAAATAAATTCTTCTGTTCTTCTGTCCTGAATTGCAGATAGTATCTGACTGAGGTCAGATAACCGGTCTTCTGCACATGCCCGTACGTATGTGCCACCCATACGTATGTGTAAGGAGATCTGTGTGTAGATGTAAATATTGCCATGTAATTTGCATCGCTCTCGTGCCCGCTGTGGGCAGGTCACAGGCACCCTGGCTCTCACCAGTCACTGACTGACCCTGTACAAGTATGTGTTCCCCGCTCCAAAACATTAGTAACGCTGCATTAGATTGGACTTAATTTGGGCTTATACAAAAATAACTAGTGCCTGTATTATGCAGAATGTCAAGCTGAATATTTGTGATGGCTTTTCCTCGCTTTATTATGAATCCGGTGGGTCTGATGGGAGGAGAGGATGAGAAGGAATACAAAAGACCAGCAGAGTTTGGCCTCCTGTACGCTGAGCCTCACAGTTCAGTGCAAGCCAATGCAGAATTATGTTGCTTACTCTGGTATGGCATCTGGGCTAATTTGTCTCACTAATTACACCGGGTGTAGAAGTGTGCTGATGCCATTAACAGTGTCCATGACGCAGGCTGGTATCCCTACCTGAGCTTTATGGCGCCTCATGAGCGTCTGAGTGTTCCTGAAGCTGGTGATTTGGTGAGACCAGCAAAGTCTCTGTAGACTAGGGCACTAGTATGCTGTCAGTGTACTTACACGGGCAATACACACTTTAAATAATTACTTTTAAGGAAGATAGGCGAGTTACTTGTCCATGTCTACTAAGACCTAGTGTGTGTAAGACTAGCTCGTTAACTGACTGCTTACAGAGCACCCAGGTCTTTGTAGAGGCTTTATAGGCTGTATTTAGTATGAGAGGAAATGGCTTCAAGCTGCATCAGGGGAAGTTTAGATTGGATATTAGGAAAAATTTCTTTTTGAAAGAGTGGACAAGCATTGGAACAGGCTGCCCAGAGAGGTGGTGGAGTCACCATCCCTAAAGGTATTTAAAAGGAGTGTCAACGTGGCAGTTCAGGGCATGGTTTAAGAGACATGGGGGTGTTGGGTTGATGGTTGGACTTGATGATCCTAGAGGTCTTTTCCAACCTTAATGATTCTGTGATTCTGTTTAGCAAAGACGTTCTCATGGGTAAAGCATGAGAAATGGTGATTTTTAAGTTAGCACCTCTGGGAGCAGGGCTGAGGGGATGGGAGAGTGACTGGTACCTGGGGAGGGGTGGAGTCATGAAGGATTTTCCATTTTACACTGAAAATTGGAGCAGAGTGAACTAGAGGGGAACAAACTGGATTCAGACATGGTTGATCTTTCTAGGGTGTGCAAGGAATAGGGAGAGATTGGATAAAATAAAGCATGGGGATTCTTGGGTGACTCCTTAAGTTAAGGAAGCCAAGAAATTGGATCTGGTGGCAATAAGATTGGTAAGCTGTTGAAATGGATGGCTTTAGGCTCCACTGAGCATCCATGTGCTTTTCCTTTCTTTATCCTCCATAACTGCCCCAAATCCTGTTTGGAGTAGTATCACTGCTCTTGTGAAAATAGACACCATATACTGAAGAGGCAGCAGTCAGCCGAAGCTTGTTGGCAGGAGTGGTGAGAATGCAAATGTCAGTGTATGATTTGAAAAAGCTGGTACTCTTGGAGGGGAGAGGGTTTCCACCACAAAACTAGCTCATCCATTTTCTGATAGGGACTGCAGGCAATGAATCACACAACCCTGCATTGTCTTTGGCATATTACAAGATTTCATTGTTGTGGTCACTTCTAATCTGCCATGCAGACTACTGGAGGAAAGAGTTTTGGTTCCTGCCTTGAAGTGTTTAAAATGGAACTGCTCATCTCTGGTAAAACCGTTCCAGTAAACATAGTCCCAGTGTTTGGCAGGACGTGAACCTCCATCAGTGGCTGGTGCCTCTGGTGTTTGTAGCTACAGAAGGCACTGTCACTAGGGTATCATCAATACTAAACCCTACATGTAGTTGCTTTACCCCCAAGTCTTTTCACAGCATGTGTGAGTTTCAGTATAAAAATCTAGGATGGATTCCCTGAAGGAACTGGTATTTCTGGGTGTTGCAAAGTCCTTATTAGGAAATTGGAAAGATACACTGATGAGTGTGCCTGTTTAAAATCAGATAGTACAAGAGTTCCCACCATTATTCTCTTTCTGGAAGGACTGCTTGCTAACTAAGTTGGTGTTTCAAATTAGAATGAAAATGGAAAATCGCAGTAAGCAAATTATTTTCTTGAAGTTTGGGTATGTACAATATTTAGAAAAATCACAATTTGAACTGGTAACACTGTACCAGTAGACGCTGGGGGCAACTTTTCTATTTCTACTATCCTGCTCCTTCAGTAAATCTGAGTTTAACTCTCTTCTTCACATGCCCTAGCAGCTTTATATGTATTTCAAATTTTTTTCTTCAGTATAACCCTGCATCAAATTACAGTCTAGTTTTGTTATCAGGAGAAGGTAGCAATAACAGGCCCATATCATGCCGCTTGCATGTGGTACCTCACTATTTTGGGTCAGTGAGAGGTCCTGCCCATGATTATGGGCTGATCACGCTCACAGTGCAGCTGAGAACCTTAAATAACTTTTGTTTATATGAAGGCATTAAGACAGATTTGTGAAAATGCTGGTTGGAACTAAATGTTTTAATGTCCAGAATTAGAGTATGTTGTAATCGGTCTGACACAACTCTAGCAGAACAAAAGCCCTTGCATGGGCAATAAGTCTCTTACATTTCTAACAAAGTTCTTAAACTAACTTTTGGGGCTTTGTATCATTAGTTGTGAAATTCTGGAGTAAATGGCCAAGGACTACAAGTCCCATTTTGTAGGCCATGGTAATTATTCTCTTACCTTTGTTTCTGTTGTAAGCCTGCGTGAGATCTTAACATTCTGGTGGATCTGATGTTTTTATGTCCTTCATGACTGTGGGTTGTGGGATCTCTGCTGGGCTGTCAGCTTGCTGCTTTATTGCAAATGAGTTAACAGCATGGAAGACAGAGAGTATCTACCTTAGCTGGGGGGTTGATAAGTCATGGGCAACAGTATCTTCAGTCTCTGTTTGCTGTGTGGTGTTCCCCTAATAGGCAGACCTCCTTGAAGCATGGCCTAGGGAGCTTTGGAAAGCATCTCGGATGGAAATGCCAGACAGTTGTTTTGCACTTGTTAACAGCTTTTATCCAGAAGCTTTAATAACATCACTGCAAAGTGTTGTTTAACAACTGGCTTCTTTGACAACCGTGGTTCTTTTGGTAATGAGGGAGCTTATCTTACGGAAGTGCTGCGAAGAAATCAAGGGAAGGGGGGGCCATGGGTAAATTGCTTTAATACAACTTTTGTTTAATAGAGGGCTGAGTTTGTACAACAGATGGATTAGCAGATGAGATTCCCCCTTACTTCTCCAGTAAGTCTTCGGAGAGAGTCTTGACTCTAACCATCTATCCAAAAAACGGTCTATCCAAAAACGAGTCCATTCTTCTTTCCGTAAGTTTCGCACACTAATGACAGAGGTGAGTAAAGAAAAATAGCCCATCCAGCTGCAGGCTTTCCAACACAGCCATTAGGTTTCAGGCAAGCAAATGTTGGAGAGAAAAAAGCGCTCTCCAGCAATTGTAATTAAGGGAAGAGCACCAAATACCTGTAGCAATATGTCAGTATTTTGAAATAATGTTGCATCATGTTTTACCTGAAACTTCATTAATGATAGCATAGATGGCCTCTTTATCTTGCCAGCATCTGCCCCATTACTGGTTGAGACTAAGGGCCAGGCATGTGGAGTAATTCTGTTGAAATAGTTGTTTTTGTGTTGTATGCAACTGACAACCAAATCTGGCCTCTGGAATTTACAATCGACCAATTAGATTAGCTTTAAGCTCACTGTGGGGTTTGTTCTCCTGTAACGCAACAAAGGCAAGCTACTAAAGGCAGCCTACGGTAACACTGCCTTACATTCAGCTGAGTATCCAGCAGTACTGAAACATCTCTCATGCTCTGATTCAGGGTCATGTTTCACCTCTGTTCATTGCTCAGCATTGGAGGGAGCTAAGGCTGCGAGCCAGAGGCCTCCAACTTGCCACCACGGCTGTCCTGCTGCTAAGCAGGTTGTAATAAGGGCAGTAAAGATAATTAAGGAAGTTCCTGTTGTTGTTGGACTGACTTTCCCCCTGTAAGACCCCTGCCTTCCACGAGAAAATGGAAAAAGGTTAAAAATGGCTGCTCTGTGTCCATGTTGCTTGTCTGGGGAGCTGCGTTTGAATGTTGGGATTGGTGCCTATGCTCAAGTTCATTTGTCACACGAACGTTTTGGGTGGCCAATTATCTGCCTCTCCCAAGTAGATGAGAAGGGTGCCAAGGAGATGATGCTTCACCCCAGTGCAGTGACAATGGGTGTCGTTTTATCTACCAATGCCTTACAGCTACCAGAATATTAAAAGAAACCAGGGGGAATTGATGCAGGCTGGAAAATGCTGAGCAAGCATGGAAGCACATTTTTTTTAATTGCCAGAAAATGAAGAGTGCCAATGTCCACTGAGAGGATTCACATGGGAGGCAGCAGCTCTGCGGGTCTTACCCAGTCCTGTTAGCTGTTTGGTGCTAGCTGGGGAAATCCTTCTGGTGGCATTAAGGTTGTTGATTCTAGTCCACTCTTTCGTGGTCATCTGCTTGGAGCTGGTTCCTAACCAGTGGTGTTGCACCACTTGACTGCCTGAGTCATGGGTATGTTTAATGCAAATTCTGTACCTGGCAGGCAGCCCATTGTTTAAAGAAACAGTTTCCTCCCTCACACAGCCACCTGAAGCAAGCTCATGTGAGACTTGATTTTATCAGCCCTCAGCTTTTCTTTTGTTAGCCGGTGTTGTGTTCTTGCTAGGTGTTTCACTGGCTTTTTCAGAAAAACTTGATCTGTGCAGGTGGTGGGTCCAGTCTGGGACAAGAGAAAACTTCACCATTTTCTGCAGAGCCTGTCCACAGATGATGAATGGAGAAAAAGAAAAGCCTGATGGGCAGCACTGGGTCTGCCTCCCTGGAGAGTGGAATGGGCACAAGGGAAGAAGTAAAATCCACTACACTGGACAAAAACCATGCCTTTTGCCTTTGGTCATGATTCAGATAAGGTTTATGTATCGTGCTTTGCTCATGGATTGCTGTGTACCTACAGTCTACGTGAAACTTGGGTCTTCCCCGTCATCACACAACGGTGATGATACTCAGGAGCATGAAATCCTCTTTTTTTCCCTCCTCCTGGAGGGCATATTCGTTTTGGCCTATGCTAGCAGCTCTCCTTCCCTTTCTAGCAGAGCCATTCCCACTGTCTCCTGTTGAGGCTGATGTTACCTTTGCTCTTCGCATAGCCCCTTCCAACTCTGTCCCTGTGCTTGCATTCCCTCCTCCTGTGCTCTCTTGGAGCTGCAGGGAGGTGGGTTGTGGGAAAGGGGAGGAGTGGAAGAATCGTTTGACCCAAACTGGATGACGTCATCTTTATCCTATTGTTAAAACCTTCGGGGGTTTCTTTTGCAGCATTTAAAAGTATATAATTAAAAACATTTTCAATTAAACAAATGTTAATTGAATATAAAGTATGTTTTAGAAAGCTTTCATTTTCTTCATTTTGGTCGCTGCTGCCTCTTGGGTTACCTCCGTGAGATGTTGCTTGAAGTCTTCTTGTCTTACTGTACTTTTCTGGGTGTTCATGACTCGTTTTGGCGCTCCTTCTCAATTGCGTAGTTCTTGCAGTTGAGGGAAGATGGCACGAGCTGCGTACTTGTTCACAAGCCCATCACTTGCCTCCCAAGCCTTCACTTCATTTGGAGCATGAAGACCCGCTGTTCAGTGCTGTGTAGCTGCAAAGGAGGTAAAGCCATTTGCAGGATTAGATGTTCGCAGTGAAAGCTCAGATTTACATAATTTACTTTTGTGATGACGTAATCATTAGAGGAGGCAGACTGTACATCTCATTCTGTTTCTAGTGTGACATTAATGACGGCATTGAAGTTCACTGTTTTCCTTGAGCAAATGCATGATGTGTTTGCTAGTATACAAGTGCCCAGAAAGTTGCCTTGTCAGAGGTGACAGTATTTTGGACCCTGACTGTGACCTGACAATGTTCAGAGACAGACAGCAAAAATCAGGGTCTCTAGAGTAACTTGCATGGGCTGTCCTGTAGCTGTCCCTGTCAGGCACTGTCTTTGAAGAGGGACGTGGGTTCTTAGTGTCTCTAAGCCTGCAGTTTCTTGTTCAAACAGAAACCTTCATAGTTTTCAAGAAGTCCGGGCTTGAAATCCAACTTATGTGTTCTTCTAATGCTTAGCTTGTAACAGCAAGAACAGTAGCTGGAGATGTGTTTGTGATTTACAAATGTGCCTTTAGAATTTCAGGTTAATGCTATCGACCATAATAGGCAAAATAATTTGTCCACACTGCAGGTCAGTTAAATATACAGATACTCTTTTTTTATCAAGACCAGCTATTTCCATTGGTGCCAAGTGCTCATGTTGCACAAATGCAAGTGACTGTGCATGAGCAGATGTAGTAGAGTGTCAGGTCTAGACATTATTAATATAATTCAATTTCACTGCCAGTAACACTCTCAGGTAACTGGATTGTGACGGCTTCAGACATTTTTGTGCTCTATCTTGTCACCTCACTGTTTTGCAAAACTTCTGCATGTGTTTGGAACTGTTTTTCTTTTTTTCCTGTAGCTGATACCATGACAGTCCCATCTCTACTTTTGTGTCTGTTAGCATACCAACACCCGCCCCCCCCCCCCAATAAACTAATTTGTCCTGATTCAAATATGCAATTTAGGTTATTCCGAACACACCTATGTGCTACGGGGTATTCAAAAAACATATGCTACTTTATTTCCTCTGATGTTACTAATATTTTTGAGATGTGTCTGTATTATTGTTCTCTCCTACTGAATGGAAGGAGTGATTTCCATTTTAATTTTGGCTGTAAACTGCATTCGGGTAATAGAATTTCCAAGATATTTAAAGCCAAGCTGTCCTAGCACCAAGCTTTGGGATACCCATGTGGATACACTGTACAGTACCTAACATATGCTTAGCTTGTGCATTTTAGCCATATGACAGTGTTCTTAGCCAAGTCAATTTTCTGTTCATTTTTTTAATTACCATTCTGTGAGACACTGTTTCACGTGTTGTACTAAATTTCCAAGTGTCTGTTCTCTGTTACAGTGCTGTTCTCATCTGTTAAATAGGCAATTTCTTTGGGTAACAACACCAGAAATAAAATTATTTGAGTTTGGCTAAGGCAGCAGGATTCTTGACAGCGGTGCGCCTTGGTTTGGCCCATCTCTCTTGAAGGGTGAATGAAACTACTTACACACCGCACTTAATTTACAGTGCTAGTGGTCTTGTGTGGAGTGGTAGGGGGAAGAGGGAGTGCCCTTGCAAGGCACGGGAAGATGAATGCGTTGTCTCTACTGCAGCCCACAGGCAGAGATAGTGGCTGCAGTCTGCTCGCACCCTTCTGAAAGAGGTTGGTCCTTGCTGCAGGCCCCACCGCCCTTCTGCTGAGGGTTTCTACCACACCGCTATGGCTGGGGACAGCGCACCTTTCTCAGCAGGTCTGTGGCAGGTCAGCACACCCAGCCTGTACTGGAAATGGAATTTTTTATATTGGCCAACTGCACTGGCTCACCTTCTAGGCTCTTCCCTCCTTTCTTCTGAGATACGGTTGAAGCCCCAACATCCTTATCCTGGCTTTGGTACAATGTCACACCAATAAATGCAAGCTTGGTACTTTCACTGAAGCATGAACTTTTCTTTATGTTTCCTACTTTTTCCCTGTCCCAGCTTTGTCCATGCCACCCTGGATGTATGAATTCACTTCCTCTGAGGAAACCCTTCAGGAGCGGTGGCCATCAAGGCTACAGCAGTGGCTCTTTAGTGACTTTACTCCTGTGTGCTGCCAACAGGAATTTATATTATTCGGTATAAACTTCTGTAATTTAAGCACTAGGCTTTCCTTCCCTGTTTATTAAACATCATGAGCAGTTGCGGGATACGTTTCTGCTTTCTGCTAACCAATGTCAGTGTTGTTCTGGCTTCCCCTGCCTTCTCCCATAGAGCTCATGTTTGAAAAATTTCGGGTGCCAAAGCAAGGGATCTGGGAGGCTCTTGGCTAAGGGGATGTCAGGAGACAATTAACTGGAGGGCCCCCTTGGCAGTCACAAACTGGAGGAGATAAATCTGACACCTGAGTAAGTTTTATTGTCATAACTTTGCTTAATTTTCCTTTCTTTTGCTAAGAAAATGTCCATCTCTGCATCCCTGAACACTTAATTTCTGGTGTTACTCATTTTAGAGAAGTTTTGTGGTGTACTTCTCCACGTTTCTGTTGTCTTTCCTGCTCCTTCTCAGAAACTGTTCTTAAAAATGCAAGGGAAAAACTCAGCCTTCTGCTTCCTACTCCTTTAAGTAATCTTTTTGTGTATTGCACAATGTTTTTAATTAAAACCCTTATTTATATGATTTTTATAATAGCCGTGGGTTCTCCTCATTCTGGGCGCACTAATCTAGCCTGCTTGTAAATTACAGTGCTTGCACATTAAAATAAATTGCAGTGACACAGGGCCTTGACAGCACCGCTGGAGGCTCTCCTGAACCCACTGGGGTCTTCATTGCATGTTTGAAACATCTCTGTTGTTTGCTGGATTCCAGGATATCTGGTGTGATTGTTCTCCAAGGAGGAGACCTCCTTCTGTAGTTTACATGGGGGAAGTTTTCTTAATGGGGTTTTGGAGGAGGGAAACAGGAGGGCAGTAATTATTCCCTTGTGTTTGATCAGCCTGATGTTGCAAATGTCTTTGGGAAGTGGGGAAGACAGGCGGTGGTGTTGACATTGAAGAAGATGGATCTGTCTAGTTTTCATATTTAGTAGCAGCCGCCTCTTGGAGAATGGAGGAGGATGGGTTGCCACCACAAATGGAGAGAGCTGGGGTACCTAGGCCAAGAAAGCTGCAGTTAGGGCCATAGTTCAGCCAGGTGCCTAAACTGTGTTTCTGATGCAAGAGGTGAGATCTGTGAGACCATTCACGTGCTCAAACAGCTTGCTGAATTTGAATGTTAACACCACCCTTGGAGAAGCCCTGAAGGCTGAAAATACAACCTACAAAATAATGTCAGACGAGTGCATCTGACACTGCCTTCCCCTCTCCTTGTGCCGTGCAGTATTACACCTACTTTAAAAAAGGCATCTTCTGTAGCTTAGTGGTTCATGAAGGGCATTCATCAAAAAAATTACCACAACTGCATAAATATAATGATATAAAGGCTAATAGTTTCTCATGCTGGGAAGGTTTGTAGTGCTTAGTGTAATGTGCGCAAACAGTATTTTACTAGACTGATCCTTGCGGTGAAGGCCGGTTCTACCTGATTTTTTCAGAAAGATCATCTAAAGTCATTACATTTGCAGATTTTCCCCACCACCTGTTTTCATGTCTGTAAATATGTAAGACAGGACGCTCGTTCTTTGTTCTGAAGGCACGTTAAGATCAATGCCCTTGAGCATGCACCCTCTTCTGACTGTCTAAAAATTTGTTAAAGGTATAGATCTTGATTACATTCTCTTAATCCAAGCCTTTTCTTTTAACCCAGCTCTTAAAAGGAAGCGTACATGACAGTACATCACACAATATCTCAGCCCTTTCCTGACATTTCTGTGGAAGTAAATGAAAGGTGTAAATTAAAAAAAGCAAGTGTTTGTGTCTCACTTTAACCTTCTGTTATGTTAAATGGCTTTATTGAAGACTGCCGGCAGTGTTCTCAAAAACTTGGGAAAATCCACTGTGAGCCATGCAATTAGTTGCCTTGGGAGCTGAGTATGGAGTTCATGATGTTTGATGTGAAAATTACATGGACACGTCTAATTGGGTGTATTTGCACCACACAGGATACCGAATAAAGAGGTGAACTCTTTTTTCCCCCCATTCCTTGCTTGTTTTCTTCTTCAGTTGAAGTGTTTACCTTGAACTCTTCCCAGTCGAGATACTATTTATCTAGGCACGCGGATCGATCAATAGGTGCACATTCCCTGTGCAGATTTTGGAGAGCAGGGAGGGAAAGAGAGAGATGGTAGTATGAGCTTGGAAGGATGAGGGAAGATGAACTTCAAGCTACCTCATGCTTCCCATTATCATTCCTTAGTTGTGACTTGCACTGCCTATCCCAGCCCTAGAGCTCCACTCTTTCTGCAGGAGTCAATGGCTAATTTAGAGAGTCCCCGGCACCGCAGGATCCATTACTCGTAATTTCTTTTAGTGGTTAAGTTTTGCAACATAAACATAGGAGGATGTTTTCTGCTGCAGCAGTGGTTTCCAGTGTTCATCATTCTCCAGGCTCTTTCTGATTTCTTGTTTTAATGTTTCTTGTAACGGTCCTCAAAATTAAAGAAAAATGTTCTGTAAATTAGCAGCTGATACCAGCCTGCATTGTGAATGCATGTGTTAGGGTGTTATTCCCAAACTAAGAGATCTGCTAACAAAACCCAGAAACCCAACACTCACTCTGTATCTCAGTACTAAACCTTGTATCATCTCTTTGTGCATGTGGATGTAGCTGTCTTCTCCCTCCTTCCCCCTTCAAACCTCCCGAAACTTAAATTATGTGTTGATATTTACACAATTTGGTTTCATTTTTCTTTGCTTGGGAATATAACTTGCCTGATGAATGCAGCCTAACTGTGAGCACATTTTTAAATAGTCCATGTTTTTGAACAGTACTGAAGACTTAAAGTAAAACATTTTCCAGTAATTTAGTACTCTCTTCAGTGCATTTATTCAATTATTGGACCACAAAGGCATTCTGCAGTTTGATGTTATTAAGAAATATATTAGCAGAAGATACTCTATTATCATCTAATGCTAATAATCAGCTGGTAGGAATTAGAAGAGAAGATGTGTAATTGGAATTCTTGTGGCTAATAAGATGTGAATTATACAGAATTTTCCAGGAGAGAAATCTAGGTACTATTATAAGAAACTGCTATTTGCATTTTAAAGCATTAGTAGGCACAGTGATGAGATCAGATTGATTTGCTTAAAATATCAACAAGGCACAATAATGGAGATTACTGAGCAGCACTTTGATCCTGGAGCAACATCACTGTCCTACACCCTTCTTTCATTATTTGTTGTTCTGCCATGGGATGCCTTTTCCTGACCTCTGCCATAGCTTGTTTTTAAAACATTGGTGTAGCGGGGAAATACATGCTGAAATGACAATTCAGGCCACCGGGTTTCTGATGGGTGCCCTTCTGGCGATGGCTGATGTGACGTGCCAGATAACAGTGTACACTGAGTCCCTCCTTTCTTGCAAAGGGATAGATGTCACAAGCATTTAAGGATGTAGAGAACTTCCTAAGCGCAAGTTTTTGCAGATTAGAACCCAGTTGTGTCTGTCTCTCTATATATGTGTCTGTGTGGGGTGCCAGCAGTGGGGAGTGCCTTCTCCTGAGCCACGTGCAAACAGGTTGCACCCTGAAATTGTGGCCTTTGGTTGCTCTTTCACTGCTGGATTCCGTGTAACTGTAAGTGTACTTAATGGTTATAAAATTATCCACCCACAGGATTTTGTCTTTGACCCCTGCATCAGTGAATTCCAGAGGTTGATTGCTTGCCTTTTACAGTAAGGGGAAGGGAGAGGTATGGGTTTGTTCTGCATAGAGGGCACCTCCCTGTTTCTAGCCTAAATTTGACCTTTTGAAATGTGGTCATACTCGAACTTGATAAATACAGTTTTCTTCGGGAAGCTGAGAGTCTTCGAATGAGGCCAAATGTAGAAGGCTGTGAGAGGGTAATGCGTAATGAGGCGGTCTTGCTTTCCTAGCATGCCCTGGCTCTGCAAAACTCAGAAACATTTTCCTAAATTCTTATATTTGTTTTAATCTGTTGCTCTTGGCAGGGACTGGTGCCTTTGGGTTGGGGAGTTTGCTGGAGAGAGCAGGCAATATTAGAAGTGGTTTCTTTGAGCGTTATGGGCTCCCTGTAGAGATGGTTGGAAGTTCACCACATGAGGAACCACATGGACACAGCATGGTAGTGCAGGAGAAGTGAAGGCAGGACCCAGGTAAGGTTTAGTGACTTGTGGAGAAGGACAATGGCGAGAACCAAGTAAAGGGCATTGTCCAGGTGGGGGTGGAGGTAAGGATGTCCTGAGAGCCTGTAGGGAGCTTGCCAGGTCTCTCCTCTGTGCCCACAGCAGATGGTTTAAAATGCCGGAAGCCGCATCAGATCTGCTCTAGGCAGAAAAAGGAAAGCCAGGTGAGAAGACAGGAAGTGAGCAGAGGAGCAACCTCCATATTTGTGTAGCTTGCAAGATTTTCTAGGACTTGGTAATGTCTTGAGAATCCAGTTAAATTCCCAGGCAAGCAAGCAGTGGTTAATTTTTCTGCTATTGAAAGTGTATATCTCTATTATCACCTCTTATTTAATTGTCAGATATTTACTTCTAGCTGCATAGTTATCTCAGATGCTAGGAAGCAATCTAACTGGAGGGTGCTGTAGCTTCACAAGCATTTAAACTAGCCCAGCCAGTGGTGCTGTTGGAAGAGTTAACTCTTGCCCTCTGCCTTGTGCTTCAGCATATGTGAACAAATTGATGAACTGGGCTGTTCAACCATTTTTTCCTTTTTTTTTTTCCCTCTGTCTTTCCCCCCAAATTAATTCGAACCCTCTCTCCAGGTCACCATAAGGCAGATTAGATATTTTTGCAATGTAAACGGGGACACAGGAATAAGGGCAAAGAGGTAGGACTAGGATGTTATTGTAGGCTTACAATGGCATTAAATAGGAGAAACAATGTAGCTTTTTTTCCTTTGTCATGGTATATAATGTTTACATTTTAAGAGGCTGCAATATTCACCAGTATAAGAGGAACTGAACAGTGTTCCCTGCTTTCAGAAGCAGATCCTTTCTAGCCAGTTCTAACATTTTTCCAAAGGCACATGAACTTTTAAAAGGAGGTGTATCTGAGTTTACTGGACACTGTACTTGGTATTTCTGAAACTGTGGGAAAACTTGTAACCTTTTCTTTCTGCTTGAAAAGAAGAAATCTGTGAAGCAGACCCTGCTGAAAACTCGTGCACAAGTATAGTGAAGGTTTTCAGATCACTACTTGCACACTTAAGAGCAAAAACTGATGGAATAAGAAGGGATTGTTCTTGTGCATCAGAGGAAAGGTATGAGGACACAGAGTAGAAAACTGTTCTAATGAGGGAATGGTAGTGGCTGTTGTTTCATCAAGACATGCTGGAATATGTATTTTTGATTTGTTAGTGTTAGATTTATTTTTTTTTTTTTAAGAAAAGACACCAGAGCTGTTTTAAACAAATATGGGTATCTGCAGAAGGAATAGATTTCTTAAGAAACATGGTAAGTGAACACCAGTCCCCTTCAGAGGCTTCCCTTGCTGTGTCTTTCTCCCCTGTCTTCCCCTGCCTCACCGCCCTCCTCCCAGGGAGAAATTTAGATGCTTTTGCCCAGAAGGGAAAGTATATTTTTCACTTACAGGATCAGGAGAACAATTTGCTCTCCCCTCCAGCACCCCAGGCTCCAGTGCTCTGGGTGCAGAATTTTAGTTGTTGTTCCCCTCCTTGTTGTTCTTTGTTTTGCAATAATCATTCTTTTTAATACATTTTTAATAAACAAGATTCGTTTGAGGAGATCTTGAAATGATGCTGCAGACAGCAGACAGAATGCCTTGTCCTAAAACACTTCCTCTTGTCATGTAGATGGTTTTATCAGATAAAAGAAATGTTGCTTTCGGCATTGTGTATTTTATTGTTGCACACGTGTGCACACACCCCCGTACACAGTAATGCCCGTTCTAGCCAGGACAGTGGGATTTTAGCAGCATTGAAATAAAAAAACATTAATGTGGCTTTTTAACCCTTTTTCTGTCTGAAGTTTTATATGCAGATCTTTTTCTGTGCAGCATAATATTCTATTTGAAGTGGAACTTAGCTCTTAGTTAACACTGAAAGTGGTAAGTTGTCTAAAGCCCTGTTTAGACAGACAGAGCTTATTTGGCATCTGCATTAAGCTGTTTGACAAAATGTTTCGAATGTAATTAGTTCACATCAAAGGTACACCACCTTCGGTGGCGGGTAAGATGGATGAGAACTAAAGATACTGAGATCAGCATGACCTGACTGAAGGCCTTGCAATTTAAGGTTTTACTGTTTATTACATTTTATGGTTGTGGTTTTTTTTATTTTTAAAAAGAGAAAACTCCAGCACAGTATTTTTCTAATTTATTTTCTTCAGTATTTTTCAAAGCTTTTCCAGTGTCTCAACTGTACAAGCTCTTCACCAGTCATGCTCCTCTCATACCTCAGGAGAACATGCTGGCCTCCAAGAAATATTATTTTTTTAGTGTGGCAAAACAGATGTACAGAAATACGTTGTATTTAAAGCCATATTTTAAAGTATATTTCTGAGAATATCTTCATAAAAGTGGTGCAATAATGCATTTCGATGTGCTGTTCTCAGTGACAATTTGGGATACAAATTAGCCCAATTCACACATTTCAGTTTTCGGGGTTTTTTTTTGCCTTGTACTGTCAGGTCTGTGAAAACCAGCCTGAGATCTGAAAGCTTAAGCTGAATTCTTCCTCATTCTTGCATCAGTATCACTGAACACTGCAACTAGGGTGGCAAAGGGGGAAATATGAAAATATCTATGCTAAAATGCATTTCTTCCTTTATAATATCCCCATGTTACTATTGTTACTTTAGTGCTTTTGTGCATATTTTATATCTAATTCTACTCAGGCCTACATCTGTATCAACAGTGATAGTGAAATAAGAAGTATTTCCTATTCTACCAGCCAGTAATCAACAGTTCTGTGTAATAACATGAGCATTAGAGAAGGATTGTTTCCTGAACTTGCCTTCCGTACTTGAGCGGCTATGGCGGTATCAGCAAGAGTTAAACAGTGTGAGCATGTAGGCCAAGTTTTCCAAAAGGGCAAGTGATGCTGGACACCCGACTTGGGAAGCTTAGTAGGAAAGAAACGTTCAGTGCTTCCGGAAGATAAAATGTATTTAATCTCTGTTTAGATTTATGAATTACCAAGAGTTAATAAAATGCCAAGCATCAGCTGATGTGCAAGAGCTCAGCTGGTGCTTGGTAACTCCTGAGCTGCAATCATTTCAATTGTGTGTATAAGCTCTTTATTTTAAGGTTGGTACTTCAAAGTACTTATTATGGCCATCTTGGTGTGAAGATGCTCCAAATAAGTTGTTAAGTATACATAATAGGAAACCTATGTGTTGAAAAAGACAAGAGTTGTTATGCCTGTTCTTATTCTGGATCATACTGCTCTTTTAAAAGCATAATGATTCACGGAAGGTGGGAGAAGACTTCGCCAGAGCTCCATGTAGCATTTGGCATTTTTCCTGAGCAAGAAGTTTCTTTATGTGGTTTACTATGTATAATAAACGCTTAATTAGTATGATTTGGGGACTGATATGGTGAGGAACAAGTGGTAGCAAAGCTCTATTTAAGGTGTTGAAAAGAAAATAAAGGATTTCTCTAGTGCTGCTGAGAGGTGGTCTTCCCCTCATTCCTGTAAAATTAGCCTCTTTCTTAGCGTGACTCCAACTGTATTGATCCTGCTGTAGGTCATTCATAAAACCAACAGCACTTTGGAAACATGCAGTATCTAAAATTTAAAATACTTGTTGCATGCAGGGATGATGGATGATTAAGATCATTCGTATCTTTGGCTCTTTTGGTTATCTAATCAATGATAAAATGCTTTGGTTTTCTAACTTGTAATGAGCTTGGAGATGCTGGATTTTGAAACCTCTCCCTAGCTGATGACAGGGGTTTTTTTGCCAAATCAGAAAGTAAAAAACATACACGAATGTATTTGTGGGGTTTTTATTAAAAGGAAAAAAAAAAAAGTTAGTGGCACATTGGGTCTGGGAAAGAAGCTGTTTAAAGCTTGTGAGAGACCGGAAACTTTGAGAGGGAATGTGCCAACAGAGGCGGGATGGGCAAACTAACCGAGGGCTCGCATCAGCCTCAGCAGGTACATGTTGGTGTGGGCACGCACACTTTTCCTGTCTCCATTTATGCTTATGGTTATGTCTGCAAGGTAATAGATGTGTATCCATTTGTATATAAAAGATAATCCAACTAATGCAGAATTGAAGATTAAGCCCATTTGGGTTTTTTCTTCTTTTTCTTTCAAAGCCTCTTTCCACATCCACATATGCACACACTCCTATCTTTGAAATCTTGCCCCAAACTCCTCCTACATAATTCTCTGTAGAAACTGGGAGCACAGATAAATGCCCTTTTTAATCCCCTTCTTACCAGGTAAGTGAGAGAAACAATGGGAGGGTTTATAGCCAGCCCTTTGCCCCTGTGGGTAGGAAATGAGTCATTACCATCATGAAGCAAAATGAGGGACCTCAGCCATAAATTCACGCTAATCTCCCGTTGTCAGTCTCTCCGGCATGGTTAGTGACTCAGCATTATGTTTGCAAACGGGGTACTGTGCCCTTGGTGGCCTGTCAGATGCTGAATTGCTCCTCTCCTTGTTCAAAGGTCTTTGGGTGGATGGGAGGGATGGGCTTCCTTCCCAGAGTGCGGAGCCCACGCCCGACCCTGTTCCAGGTCCCGCTGTCCACATCCCCCGCACACGTGCTGCTGCTCCAGCTCCCCTTGCCACGGAGACCCACCGTTGCCAGGGTCAAATCTCAGCATGAGCAGCAGCGTGCAGGCACCTTGCTGGACCTTCAGGTCTTGATGACACCCACCTGATGATACGCAAGCAGACAGTACTACTATCGTATGCTTTTTGGAGACGTCCTTCTTCAACTGCCCTTCTGAACATCTGCTCTGTATTTTGCAGAAAAGGTTAAAAAAAGTGTTTGTCAGTGTCTAGGAAAGGGAGATGTTTCAGAAGTTCCCCTCCACCCATATACACATACATAAAAATAAATAAATGCTATACGTATACACAGACATATCTGCATATATATGTGTGTGTGTGTATATATATATATATGTATACGTATGCCATCCCATGCTAATGTTCCACAGTCTGTCTGGTGAGGATTTGAAAGGCGGCGTACCCACCCAGAGCAAATTGGCATTGAATCCTGGACAGCATTTCTCTGTACATCAGCTCAAGCCCATAATTCGCTGAGGGAATTATGGTGGTGATTCACCGAGCCATGTTATTTTTTGTGTGTGAACATTATGAATATCTAGGCTTGAACTCCTGTGCAGCAGCACCCATTAAGAATTAATGCCTCTTCGTTTGTGGACTTTCACTCTCAACTTGCCAGCCTTAGAAGAGACTGTGTCTGTGCACGGACAGACGGGAGCATTGGGTGACCATAAAGGTGCCTGGAGTCTGTGGTATCTCAGCTCTTGCCTTCAGTCAGGGTAGAGGCCTGAAACAGCAGTGGGGTTCAGGGCCCCTCCTCAGGATTTCCAGAGCGGGAGAGCTAATGCCTCCTAACCTGCTTATGAGTCTAAACGTGACTTCTGCTGACAGGGAATGAGCATCCCATAGCTTCGAGTCTAATCATCAACATTTTGTCTATGTTGACTGGGAAGGGACTGGTTTTGCCATAAATTAGCAAGACGATAACATAAGAACTTCTGTCCTTGCCATCTGTAACAAAGCAGAATAAAATATGCAAAACTCTCAGTTCCGCTTGCAGTGCCGAGGCAAGTCACATGCAGTCAGCTGGTATGTCTCCTGTTTATTTCCATGCGGAATAAAAAATAGTTTATAAATTGTAACTTCTCCACATTCTGGCTACTAGGTCTAAACACAAGTATGTCAGGCTTTTTCTGCAAATAGCAATCTCCTAGGATGTGAAACATTGTTAATTTATCTTAAATAATTCAATAGAATGTCAATATTCCACAACTCCCTCTACTTAGAGTGACAGGTCTGTTCAAATTAGTAGCCCTGAAGAATAAAGAATATTCAGGACATGCTTTTATCTCGGGAAAGACAGAACTCGGTGCAGCTGCGTAAGTTTTTAAAGAAGCAATGTGAACACCAGCCTGCTACCTGGATGACAAGTAATTCAAGCACGAATGTTGTTGCTTTTAGAAAATAAGCAGTATATACATTTTGTACCCAATTAGTAATCACTGTGAGTTCTCTGTGCATTATATTCTGTATTGTACATATGCATGCAGGATATCCAACATAATGTGCGACTGGATTCTGTGAAATGCTGTTTCATATTTGAACACTAATTTAGTCTACAAAAACCAAAAGCTTTTTTTAAGATCGGTCTAGTGATGAGTTGAGGCAGCCAGACTTGTTGCTCAGTGTATTTTCTCTGATGAGTTGGAGATCTGTTAATTGGTAAAAATAGTAGCCCTGACACCATGCTCCAAGCTGCCGGGGAAGAACTAGTGTTGTTCCCTTTGCCAGGTTGTGATCACCATAATTAGAGCAACAATCATAGAAGTAAAAGTGGGGTAAGACACTCTCCATTTTCCTTTTCATTTTGCTGACAAAACAGGATTCCTTGCTGTGGTGTATTTTTATCCGTATTATCAGATCTATTTTTACATTTCTGAAGAAACAGAGGTGAGGATGTCCAAAAATTCCTTTGGAAAACTTTTTGAGATGAAGGATATTTTCTTGATACTTTAAACTTTTTTCTTAAATCTGGCTTTGTGATCTCCTGTTCATTTGCGTAACCCCTCTCCATTCAGGTGCTCACACCCTTTTGATATTTGCAAGGATGAATTGATTAATTTGGGTGCAGGAAGGAGGCAAGGCAGGGCTGCCCTTTGTTTAACCCAGTGGTGCCAGCTAGTCTGGGTCAGAAGCGTGACTAAACTCCAGCTGAGACATTTCTGTGGCTGATCAAGATGTTAGGGCAACACCCAGAAAAATAGCCCAGGCTAGCTTGGCAGTGTTGTCTTAAGACTTAAAGCACACATGCTGTTTTCATCTCAAACATGTAACTTGCGCACTCTGCAGTGGGGATTCAGGCTAAAGGACGCTCCTCCTCCTCCCTAGCCTTGTAAACCCTTCCTGCAAGCACGCCCGTGCACTTAGCACCGCAGACGTATTCACCCACAGTTCCTGGGAAGGTGGCAGGGGAAGTGGCCATACGGAAGCATTCCCTTCCTAGAAGATCCCATGTGGCCACTCATGAATTTATCTTCCTTGCAGATGTAACAGGTCAGTTTAAAGTGGTTGTCTGGTACCAGGATGCAGTAACTAAGCGATAATTTCATATGCAGTCTGTTGCTTGGTCAACATGTGTAAGTCTAGAGTAACCAATTTTTGAAGATAAACCCAGACTGTGAGAAAAGAAGGTCCCAGGCCCCCCATGTACTGTTCTCTGCTGGCTGTTTGGAAGGACCTTGCAGCTTGCTTGTACAGTCTGCTGAGCTGTCAGTACTTCAGAGCATTCTGGTTTGGGGTTTCTGGAAAGGAAGGAGGCAATAGAATTCCTGCTGTTACAGTTGTAATTCTTTATAACCATATTTACCAAGAACACCTTTTCTGCTCCCTTCTTTTTATTTGGATATGCTGTGATACCCATCCTGGGAAGGGGTCCTGAGCCAGCCAAGAGCTTTTGCATGAGGATGAGCAGGCAAACTGACATAGGTGGTGTCATAGTGGGGGTTTTCAGACAACTGGAAGAAGGCTCACATTCCTGGGCTCTGATCCTCATGGGGGACTTCAACCACCACAGTATCTGCTGGAGAGAAAACACAGCAGGGGACAAGCAGTCCAAGGAGTTTCTGGAGTGCATCAGTAACAACTTTCTGACACAGGTGATTGAAAAGGTGGCATGGGGAAGGGCTCTGCTGGACCTCATAAACAAGGAAGGACTGTATTGGATATGAAGGTTGGGGCAGCTGTGACTGGAGTAATGATGAGATAGTGGAGTTCAGGATACTGCAAGGAGGGAGGAGGGCTAAAAGCAGGATCACAACCCTGTCCTTCAGTAGAGCAGACTTTGACCTGTTACAGGATCTGTCTGGAAGAATCCTGTTGGATACAGTCCCAAAGAGAAGAGGTGTCCAGGAAGAGCTGGTTGATTTTCAAAAATCTCCTCCAAACTTGAGACTGGTCCATCCCAACAAGCAAGAAGTCAAGCAAAGGTGGCAAGAGGCCTGCATAGATAAACAAGGAGCTGCTGACTAAACTCAAACATAGAAGAGTGCAAGCAGAGGAAGCAGGGACAAGTGGTCCAGGAGGAGTATGAAGAGGCAGGGTCCAGGCATGCAGTGATGGAATTAGCAAAACCAAAACCAGTCTCTTGTTGAATCTGATGAGTGATGTGAAGGGTGACAATAAAGGTTTCTACAGGTACATCATGAGCAAAAGGAAGACTAGGGAAAATATGGGCCTGCTACTGAGAGGGGCAGAGGACATGGTGACAAAGGACATGGAAAAGGCCTGAGTATTCAGTTCCTTCTTTGCCTCTGTCTTTACTGGTAAGATTTTCCTTTAGGAATCCCAGACCTCGGTCCAGGAAAGTCCAGTGTAAGGAAGACGCCTCGGTGGAGGAGAATCAGGTTAGAGAACATGGCACCTCATGGGTTGAGTCCACGAGTGCTGAGGAAGATTGTCATTGTGAGATGACTCTCGATAATCTTTGAAAGTCCATGGTAATCAGGGGAGGTTCCTGAGGACTGGAAGAAAGCAAATGTCATTCTTGTCTTCAAGAAGGGGAACGAGGAGGATCTGGGGTATTGCAGACTGTTCAGCCTCACCTGAATCCCTGGGAAGGCAATGGAACAACTAATCCTAGAAACCACTTCCAAACACATTAAGGACAAGAATATGACTGGGAGTACTCAGCATACATTTATGAAGGGTAAATCACACTTAACCAACCTGTTGGCCTTCCGTGATGAGCTGACTGGCGTAGTGGATAAGGGGAGAGCAGTGAATGTTCTTTCTCTTAACCTTAGTATGGTTTTTGACATTGTTTCCTACAACATCCTCATGGGCAAACTAATGAAGCATGGGCTAGGTAAATGGGTAGTGAGTGGAGAGAAACTAGCCGAACTGCTGGGTTGAAAGGGTTGTGATCAGTGGCACAAGGTCCAGCCAGAGGTTAGTCACTGGTGATGAACCCCAGGGTTCAATGCTGGGCCCAATGGTGTTTAACATCTTCATTAATGACCTAGACAATGAGACACAGCGCACCTTCCGCAGGCTTGGAGACAATACGTAAATGGGAGGAGTGGCTGATACACCAGGTGGCTCTACTGCTATTCAGAGGCACCTCAGCAGGCTGGAGAAATGCGCCGACAGGAATCTCATGAAGTTCAAGAAAAGGAAATGTGAAGTTCTGCTTCTGGGGAGGAATAACCCATGCACAAGCACAGGCTGGTGCTCTTGTGAAAAGGCCAATGGTGTCTTGGGCTGTGTTAGGCAGAGCATTGCCAGCAGACCAAGGGAGGTGATCCTTCTCTTCCACTAAGCCCTGGTGACATCTGGAGTGCTGGGTTCAGTGCTGGGCTCCCCAGTACAAGAGAGGCATGGACTTAATGAAGTGGGTCCAACAAAGGGCCACGACGGTGATGAAGGGACTGGAGCATCTTTATGTGAGGGAAGGTTGACAGAACTGGGACTGTTCAGCCTGGAGAAGAGAGGGCCCAGAAGGATCTTATCAAAGTATATAAATACCTGATGGGAGGAATAAAAAAGATAGAGCCAGATTCTTTTCAGTGATGCCTGGTGACAGGGCAGGAGGCAATGGGCACAGACTGGAATACAGTCAATTCTGTTTCAGTGTTAAGGAGCAGCACGGTTTTTTTACTGTGAGGGTGAACAGGTTGCCCAGAGAGATCATGGCATCTTCATCCTTGGAGACACCAAAACCCAGCTGGACGCAGTCCTTAGCAACCTGCTGTAGCTGAGCCCGCTCTGAGCAGGGCAGTTGGACTAGACCAGAGGTCCCTCTAACCCCTGTTATCCTGTGGTGCTGTAATCTTGCTAGCTGTTTGAATGTGTAATTGTTGACCTTGTGATGGTCAATACTAAGACAACAGTTGTGTCCCCCTTCAGACTAACAGTCCTAATTTGTTTATGCTTCTGACTAACTATTACATTAAGCCACAGTATAACTGACCCCCTGAGAAGTGGTAACTCAAGCTTTTGTTGAACAATGCATGCTGTTTGGCTCTACGCCCCTTTCTTACAAGCCTGGAGGAAAAAAGGGGGCTACTGATTTATTTATCTTGACTTAATATCTTCCTGTATTTTGTTGACCTTAACTCTTCCTTTTCTAATGAAACTTGAAGACACTCATGAGCTGAATTTACTAATGCTTTCTGTTGTTGTGGAATGATTTACTTTTTTTTAACCCTTATCTCTTGCCCTTTGGAGTTCACATATGTTCCTGAGGAACAATGAATGAGGAACAATCCTGCTCTAGATGCGTGCAAGCATTTCTCCAAAATTTAAGTTTGGGTGTGGAAGTGAAGTGAAGCTGTTAACCCATCCTCTGTTACCTAGCAAAGGTATTCTTTGTGGGTTTTGACAAATTTAAGGAGTTCAGGAAACATCCTAAATTTACTCAAGTAGCTGTGTACTTTCTGCCTCATCAGCCCATGAGCTAGTGGTGAAATTCCCTAACTTCTCATTGCTCAAAGGAGTTGTTGCTTGAGATTCTGTTTTAGATTTTTGAGATTTTATTTTTTCTTGCCTAATTGTTCAAACCTATTAATGTTCAAAAATGAATCCAATTATTATATTATTCCTAATTAAGATTCAACTCCTAGTGATGCTCTTCAAAATGTAGCCTTCTTAAGGTAGGGAATGCCTTGTCATTTTGATGGACTGATGTTGAGAAAACATGGCTCAAATCTAGCTATGCCATAGATCTACTTTTCAACCTGGCACCTTTTTTAATATTCTGACTTTGATTTCAATGTTGCAGAGTTCATACAGTCCAGAAATCTCTGGAGGATTTGGGAACCAGACTAGATTATTTGCCTACCTAAGAGGTTTTTTTTGAAAGCTTGCTGTAAGTGAAAGGTGTTCCTATCTCAGGAATCCAAAGAAATGGCTCTTTCATGGGAATACAGAAAATGGTGAGACAACATGTAACACCCTCCTCATAGTTTCTGGAGTGGCCCTCTGTTTTAATCTTAATATTGGAAGAAGATCATGGACCTCGTATGCTGAATCAAGATTATAATGTTCCTTCCTCTGCCTCCATTCTGTATGTGTCACTGTGAGTTGATTTAGCCCTTAATGAAAATCAGTGGAAGAACATTGCATATAGGATTTGGGTGGGAGGTGTTCTTGTGTGATGTGACAGTGGAGGTCATTCTGTGTGTCACAGAATAACTTCCTTTGGAAGAAACCTCTGGAGGTCATCTGGCCAGATGCTTCACACTCATGGTTATGCTTTTAAAAGTGCAAGCTTTCACTGAGGGAGGGGATCACTGGCTTGGAGCTGACATGCTCAGACCCACTGCTGGCTTTAGCAAGGGGTGAACCCACTGAGATGGTGGGTACAGCAGTTTCTTTGGGGCTTGGACCTGGCTCACCTGTAGCTGTTTGAGAGTGAGACTGTTCTAACAGGGATGAGGATGAAACTCATTTCACACTGGCTTCTGAAAAGCTTTCAGGCGGTGGTGACTTCATGACTGCAGCTGATAAACAAACTTGGCTATTATAAAAATAGACTGATGGTCTGGCAGGAATTGAAGCCTGTCCAAATGGGCCTGCCCCTGCCAAGCAGCGCGGCCGCGGCTGCGTGAAGAGGGTGTGCCCCTTCTGCTCCCTCCCAGCCTTCACATTTCCCTGCTCCTTCCCAATCAGATGGTAAATACATCTCTGCACATAGCATTAAGGTTGGTAAATCAGTTGTGCAAATACTGCCAAGTAAGTAAATACAGTAGAAAATGGAACATTCACTTCCTTTTGTTTAGTTATCGATACAGATTTAAAGGCAAGTCACCCTAAGTAATTGTGTTTAGGTCATTAAACATGGTTTAATAATGACAATAATAGGGTGTGTCCTGAGACAGGAGGTGAAACAGTGCACCTATAATTGCCTAAAAGCAGGTTATTTCTGATAACAAACCTATCTCATTGGGATTAGTTCAGAGGAAGGCGGTTTGATGAACACCCCCTTTTGGATATATCCCGAATGTTCTTATTGTCCTGCTGCTTATAATTTGAGCCCACTAAAATATAAAGATCTTTTCAGCACTATCTCTGTTTACAAAGTTAAACACTGAATAAAATCTCTCTTGACATAACGATCGTGTGTTATGTGCAATGTATGACTGGAAGAAGGAGGACTACCTACACCATAGGGTATAAAATTCCTATCCATGTTACATGGAATTTTTTCCAATCTAAACCAGCAGTAAATATTCCTCATTTTGCATGTTGAATCAAGATTACTCTTGGATGAAAAAAAATATGCAAAGTTATAGTGGTAAGCAAGTGAATCTTTCAAGGCTAATTAAAAAAAAAATATGGCTGTTTTCTAAACTTCTCAGGGATTTTTAATCTTCGAAACCAGTCTCTGCAGAGATGGATTAGTGAGAACAGATGAAGCAATCAAAGGTGCCAGATAAATGCAATTTATCATGTTTCCACAATTTATCGCCTAATTATCCTCCTCATTGTGTGTGTATGCATCTATACGTGTATATTTATATAATGTGTATGAGTATTAAATGTGTTTATGGAATGATACTGCTCCTGGATTTTCCACTGTGTGTTCTATAAACTGCTGGGGTGGTATGCATTTGTGGTTTTTTTTTTAAATAAGTGTAGTATGTGAAATCTCACCAGGCATAGCTAAACCAGGGTACGTTGTTGACATGCCAGCCATTTTATAGCAGAGATGACCTATGGAGTTAACAGATCCAATCCAAGTTCTCTTAAATTATTATAATGAAATGTCACAAACCCGATAAAATGCATGATTCTTTTAAATCATAAAATAGTTTTTAGATACAGCCCATTCTTCCCAGAGCATGGATTTTTGTGTGATGGCTATTCTTCCCTGTCACGTTGTTATTACTAGTTTTGCTGCTGAACGGGTTAAGACTATAATTCACCTCCTCAGCTGTGTGGCTTTCCTGGTTGAGATGGTTCTTTATAAGCCAGGATACAAAGTTCAGCACTTACCGGGCCCAGTCCTAATCCTTTAGTCATACAATGACTTTTCCATTTCTCAGGTCCAATAATATAACTATGACCTCACTTCTACACAGCACTTCAACAGCTTGTTTTTCTGTGTTGGACTGTGGTTTACACATTTCAAGAGGACCTTTTATAAATTTGTGAATCTTTGCAAGCAAATAAACTAGTAAGGCCCTGCGTTTCTGTTCATTTAAAAAGCAGCATATGAGTCAGGTTTTTTCTTCCCCCCCCTTTAATCCTGTTCTTGGTCTCTTCTATACAGGTTTCATACACCTTGAGGCCTGTTGTTTCCACTCAAGGCCTATTTAAACTTCGTTTTTGGAAGAGTAGAAGCAAAGCTGTTCCCACATGGAAACAATCTGTTGCGGCTTGCTTTTAATTCATCCAGGTCCCTCATGGAGTAGTCAAATAAGATTGGGAAAGTGCATCTCATGGCACCTCTAAGAATGGCTCAGTGAGGATGGGGCTTGTGGTGCTCGCCTTGGAGGGAGGTCCACCCCAGCTGTGGCAGGCAGCGGCATATAGCCCAAAAAGAGGAGATGCATCACACCTGGCTCTTTGAAATGAGTGTAAGGGCTGTGCCTTGCCTTGAAGGGGTGAGATGCATTTATGAAAAGGGCTATACGCTCATATTGTACTAAACAGGAAGGATTTATTGATTCCAGTATTAATTTCAGTTTTCCAGTGAAGGACAATGGGGAAAATTTAGTTCACTCCAGATTTGTTTTTCCCTTTGTAAGGTCCAAGTTCTGATTTATTCTTTTGCTATCTTTAATTTAACCCCTTGAAAAATTCTTCTAAAGAGGAGAGGGAGGGATGAGAGGGTGTCAGTGGCATCTCAGCCTCTTCATCCCGCTTCCCAATCTCCAGCCACCTTCTGTCTGACAGGCTCTTCAGTCAGCCCCTCAGGTCCAGGCTCAGGCATCAGTCTTTCACCTCTTAGGAAAACAAAGTTGGCAGGGAGATAATGTTGGATTTAACATGATCTACAGGATTGGGGTCAAGGGTGATCACGAGGGCCTTCAATCAGTAGACATTCATTTGAGCGTGTCATCACTGCCGGTGGTTTTCAGATCAGGCTTGTGCTTACAACAAGCTGAAGTGACAGGTGAGAAACCTGCTTTTCACAGCAGGCAGGAAAAAGCTGTTTGGTACTTGTGGCCAGGGAAGGATAAACACGCCTTGAAAACAGAGGTAAACTGATCACTGGCCTTTGCTCGCTGGGAGAAGGAGAGCGGATGTCGCGCTTCCCTTCATCCCGGTGAACACAGCTCTGTTTGTGGAAGTGACTCTTTCTGAAGATGAATTTCCAGCTTAGAAAAAGATAAGAAAACCAGCAGCGATGATGGCGAGTGGCAGTACAGCCAGACCAGACGGTGCAGTATGAGCCTGGAGCCCGCTCCAGCCCTTGGATGTGGTGTTGGAGTGGGTGTCCCTGGCCAGCACGTGGGCGAGTAGTGCATGCTGCTGTGCTCAGGCAGCGACATGTCCCCAGGGCTTGTGAAAAACCCAGGGCCACCCTGGAGACAGACAGATGTGAAAGCAATAAAACAGCTTTTCTCTCTTGGCCAACTCTTTTTAGTTGAGAAAGTGTAAGTTTCGTAAGGACTTGTTACTGCCCAGAGCAGGGAATGGGAGCCCTGGATGTGAAAGAGGAAAAGGGTTTAAAGGCATGGCTCTTCCTTTTCCTTCCCCACTCTAAACCAGCATGAGGGTGGTGTCCTCCTCACTGTCCCTCATGGAGGAGCCAGTGGGGTGAACCCCAGCACACACCTGTGGCCGTCAGTGCTCGCAGCTGCCCGCTTCTCGTGTGCATGGCTTGTTGGTCTGCTGCTTGTGCTCCTTCATTTTTTTTTCATATTTTCTTCTAAGCAGATACAAATATCTCTGATGAGAGAAAACTAATCCGCTTCCCCAAGCTGTTTCATGCAAACTGAATGGGCTTTAGAGTTTTTTAAGCCTTGTGGTTCGGCTTGGATTAGGGAGAGGTGACCATGTCAGGAGGTGGAAACCCAGTGGGTGTCTCGTCCCCGGGGCAGAGCAGCCGAGCAGCACTGTGTTGCTGGTCCGGGCTGGACACGCTTGAGTTAGTGTGGTACAACACTTCTGCTGTCGTCTCTGCTCAGGAAGGTAATGGCAGTCTCCAGCAGGTAAATTCCTCTGTAATCTAATTCCTCTCTTTGTAATGACTGGAGACCTGCCACTTCAGCTGAGCAAGAAATTTAGGTAATTGAGCTGAGCGTATAAGCCAAGGAAAGGGAGGAAGAGCAGAGGCAGAGAGCAAGGAAAACATCAGCACCTGATTTTGTGTTGTTTCTGATTTTTGCGTTGTAAGAGGGAAGTAGTTTTCCATCTGGAAATGGAAATGTTGCAGGTTGGAAAGGATCATCTTGAGTATTAGAACAGTAGACTGCAAATCAAGGAGATTGTTGCCCTTCTTGACTTTGGGTGCATCACTTAGCCTTGTATTTGCAGTAATAGAAGTGGTCGGTCCCTACGCTTCTGCGCTGCAAAAACATCCTTCATTATCTGAAAATGCAAGTGGAAGACCCCTATAGATTACTTTTAATCTTACGATCACCAAATTCTGCTTAACAGTCTGTTGCAGGTCCACTCTCAGAGCTAGCTTTGGTCAAGTGTTAAATCCACTACAAAAGAAATTAGTCAGCTGCAAGTAGGGCACCGTGTGAATTTTGTGAAGAAAACACTTGGGCTTGTAGGAGGAGGATTTTTTGGCTTTTTTTAGCCGGGTGGTAAAGGCAAGGGGAAAAATAATAAATCCCTCAGTTTTGTTTGTGTGTCACTATGAGAATTACTCTGGTGATTTTCCATGCTACGTTAGTAGATCCACGATGGCCAAAGTGCAGTCAGCCCTCCTCTGTCCCTAATGCCGCCGTTACGCTACCGCGCTCCGCACTGCAAGTGTTTGCATGTGGTCTCTGCACAGCAGCGACCGTGTAGTGCAGCAGCCAAGTGCTCAGTGACCTCCTTCCGCTTGCTCCCGTTGGTGCTTCGTGTTAATGGGCAGAGAGGAAGACAGGAGTTTGGCCAAGCACAAAGCAAAAGAGAGAGGAGGGGGGAAAAGAAAACAAACTGAAAAAACCCCAGCCTATGCTGTCACTATGCCAAAAGCAAACGGAGAATGGGAGCCACAACCAGGGTGGTCAAGAATCGAGCTGGCAGGCGATGGGTCAGTTGCAAATCACGGCGATCTCCAGGCAGCTCAGCCAAGAAGAGCTTGTGTTTGTACTGGTTGTGTGGCTTCACATACCAGAAGCGTGGCTGTCCTTTTCTCTCGGGATAATGACTAGGTGGAGCAGCTCAAATATGTGCATGATATTCTTGGTGTTCCTAGCCAGGAAAAACAAAACCCTGGAGAAGTATGCTTGGTTGTAGAATTCTTTGTCTGGTTTTATTACTGGTGGTGTGAATTGCTGGCAGGTGTGTGAGATGCTCCAGGTAGCTGACAGCGTGGTGCTGGCACCCTGGGGACCTGTGGAGTGCACTGAGGAATCAGAGTTTTTATGAAACAGATGGAAGTTGCTGAGGGCCCTTGGACAGATGATGATGAACACTCTCTGGTGACCCTGTACCCCGGCTGATACAGTGGGCAGGAAGATGGTGGTGGCAAGGAAGGGATGAGGGGTGAAGCATTAGTGTTAAGCTATGGCCATGTCACGCCTGCAGATGGGGTAATATCTACCCGCATGGTTTGCAACCCAGTTTCCATGAATTACGTTTCTGAGCAGTATGATAGATAACCCCCCCTTCTTCAACTGCCTCCTGAAACGTGATATATTTTCCATGAACTCTCACATAAACGGGTTTATTTTGGTGACAGATTGCATGTTAAAGCACTGGAAGATGAAAGCGCCAAATATTTGCTTTAGAAAAACACAGTGAAAGATACTCTCATCCTCCTTATTCAAACTGCATCAGCCAGAATGCCATTAACAAAAATGACTCTCTGTAGTGAAACTTGTTGGCACCCCCTGGGCATCATTCAGACACCTTCCCCCCTCCCTTTTCCAGTGGAGGAGGCATGAATGTAGGACAGCAGAGGCTTGTGCTTGAATCCCACCTAATATTGTGGGATGTGTCTCCTCAGCAGAGCACAAGCCAAAGAGAGAGGCAGCCGCTTCCTGAGCCACCAGCTACTCATTGCATCAAGTCAGGGGCTTCAACGAGTCGAGTGGCTTGTTAAGTAAAAACCATCTAAGAATGACGCCGTACCAACTGTCTGTGTGACCCTGGACCAGAGCCCACCTCACTCTGTGCCTCACTTTGCCTGTCTAGGCAATAGAAGTAAGTAATGCTTGTGAAATATCACACTTGCCAAAAATAAACAATAGGTCACACAGAATGGTGACTAGTTTTATACCTGCTACGAATCTCCTCCAGGATATCCGAGGAGAATGGTCAGTCCTGCGAGGCAGCCTGAAGCCTCCAGGTGCATGCGTTTTAGTAAATGTGAAGTTGGAGTGTTCACAACATCCTGCATCTGAAAATACACCTGATATTGACTGCAAATTAAGTTGCTTAAAAGTAGTACATCTCCATCTTTGCTCCTGCTTCTTGCAGGGCCTCATCCTGCAAGCCACGAGCCATCCTGCCAGTGATACTTGATTTAGATTGACGGCCTCATGATATACTTAATACACTTTCCCCCTCCATTCTCTTAATTTTCATCTGCCTGGTTCAGTTCAGCCTGAAACCCAGATAATAGTACTTGCTTCTGGAAAGCCAGTGTCTTATTCAGTTCAGCAAGAGGCAGATGGGGGCGAGTGGGAGCTGTGGAAGGTCTCCTTGCGCAGCGAAGGGCCTCCTGCTCCTCCCTGCGTGGTCCACCCCTGCATGCCTGCGCTTCCAGGCCAGCAATGGTGAGTCATTTGCAGATATTCACACGCGCATCTGAAACCATGAAGGGGTCTGGCACATTTGATAAAATAATACGTAGAAGATTTTTTTCTAAATCAAAACTTTATTCAAAGTGAAGGGTGAGTACTGAGTGTGTGCTTGTCCTCTAGTATATGTATACATCTACGTCCACAAATGTGTAGCTTCTGTGTTTTTGAAAGGGGAAAAAACAGACAGCAGACGTGTTTGCGTCTGCTCTATATACGTAGTTGCTGATACAAGTGTTTACTGCTTCTCTCACAGGTAATCACTTCAACTTTCAACTCAGCTGACCAGCACGTTAGTGGCTGTACGCACAACCTCAGCAGTTACCTGAGAAAGTACTATTTTAGTTTTGAGGCTTACGTACTGTTACTGTAGTACGGCAAATTTCATATCTGGAGACCGGAAAGTCATTCCTGCACCCAAAGTACTTGCTCAGAGTTAATTTTAACTGCTGTCACAAGGTCATAAGTTTGTCTAGATACTTATTTATCACCAATTAAAAAAATGTAATTGGAGAAGTTATTATTGACCATTTTTAATAATAAGAAATTGTTTGGTTTTACTTTATGATGGAGAGATGGATCTTAGATGCATTTTCCAGCATTAGTTAGGGGGATCAGTGGGACTGTATGCATGGAGCAGTCCTCTCACGGTAACTCCTCTTTCTACCCCAGCGCTGGAATAGGCTCAGCTTCAGTGGAAAAGTTGTGCAGCATTGGACAGTGACTTCCTGGCACTCGTAGGTCTTGCGTTTAAGTCCATGTTAGGTTTGGGAATGAAACTTGGATTTGGGTGCAGTATTGGTGCAAAGTTTTGTTAGACAAAAGCTTTTCCTTTCCTCCCGCTCATGTAACACTTCGGTCACTGAGCATCTTGAATAAGTTTGAAGAAGAAACTGCAAGTGTTAAAGTAGAACCGTGCTGGATTAAGGTAGCAGCAAAGTTGGGGCATGGAGACACAACTGTTGTAGGTCTCAGCTCTGTGTTATGTAGAGCTATTAGAATACATTTTGCTATGCATAATTCTTTTTATTTACTTAATTTTAATTGAGTTCTTGAGTTAGCGTCCACTTAGCCAGCCGTTGGCTTATGGCTCATTAGTATAAGTAGGTCTGTCTCCGAGTTTGGAAGGTGTTTGTGTATAACTCCTTTCAGGCTGGTAGAAATTGTATATGGGAATAGTCATCTTTTTGCTTGATGGTAGCTTTTCTCTGAATAGTGGGATTATCTGCTTGATTAACTTCAGCAGTGTGGGTATCTAATAGTTAGAGAGGTCGCTTGCTCCAGTGCAGATCAGTAGGTGAGTAGAAAGGAGAATTTTCTCATCACTTCTGGCTGCAGTTTTATCATCTGGGGAGAGGGCCTTGCTTAATGGTCTGATTTTGTCGCTGTTGGGCTGATTCTTCCAGTTACTGACTTTTTTAAGGTGGGTTTGGGGTTTTGTTTTTTTTCTTTTATTTTATTTTCTGGTGGGCAAGTATGCTTATGAGCCTGTGACTGGAAAGATGCGCCTCTGCTGGGAGTTCCAGGTCCTCTGAGACTCCTGCGAGCTAGTCCCAAATCCAGAAGGCAACATCACAGTGGTGACAACCTTTTCCCCTTGTGCCAACAGCTACGGCCACAAGTCAGAAGGGAAAAGACAGCGAGGGGAGAGTGGAGTCATCCCTGCTGGGCCATGCTGCCATGTCCTGGCACATGTCTGTGTAGCGAAAGGATGCTGTGGCTGTGACAGCAGCAGGCACATCCAGGCTGGCACTCAGATAGCTATTAGGTGTGGCAAACCAGCACCCTGTGGTGGGTAAGATGTCAAAACAAACTCAGTCCCTCAGGCGGCTGGGATGGGTAGATGCTAAAATCAGATGAGATGTTGTGAGTCTTCCTGACTTTGTTACCAGCTCCTGGTGAGCATGCTGAGAGCTCAACCGTGTCTCTACCACTGTGGGTTTTCAGACCAGGATCCTTGAGGTCTTTTTTGCAGCCCTCTTGGCAAATCCAATGATGCTTTAACACGTATTTACACTCTTAAAAACAAGCTGTGGCAGTCTGGAATATTTTTTTTCAGACCTCCTATATTTCTGCTTCAGCTTTTTTTGTCAGTTCTCCCACACATGTCGATCTGGGCTGAGCTAGGGTGTCGTCTGTGCAGCTCTTCTGGGATGCTGGGGTCTGCTATGGTGCTACCTTGAAAGAAAACTGCCCTACGGGTAGTGCCTAGCCAGCATGGAGGTGCTGAGAGAGCAAAGGTAAAAGGAGCCAAGACCCAGCATCTTCCTCTGTGGCCACAAGAGAGATGCAAAGCGGGGAGAGAAAGAGCTATAGGCTGAGCCTGGACTGGAGGGATGCTTTCAAGGAGTGCTGCCCCACGGAGTTCCCTGTCCAGGCACAAGGAATGGCTGTGGCCATCCTTCTCCTCCAGCCTGGGGTGGTGTGTCTGCCTCTGGATTAGCTGCTCATGTTGGGAAAATGTTCATCCACCCAAACAGGGCCACGGGAAGGTGGGCTGTTCTTCATGTGGCTTATCCCCATTTATAGCAGTGAACAAATAACGTTGTGTGAGAGAGGAAGGTATGGAGCGGGCAAAGAGCTGGCTGAGCCCATTTTCTTCATTAAGGTGGAGCCTGGTATTACAGTCCTTGGGAGCTGCTGCACTAGTTCTGCATGGAGCAGACACAATGACACCGTGGGTGGAAATTGTATCTGGTTTGTATTAGAGCAGCCGTGGACCAGGGAAAACCAGGAGAGGCACACGGGGGCAGTTGGCGTGGCTGGGACGCCGCAACCCATCCTCCTGCTCTGCGGCGGCCTCGTCCAACGCGCCGGGCAGATGTCACCTCAGCTCGCATGAGAGGGACTGACCGGGCACTGCCCTGGTCCTCTGTTCCAGCAAATGGCCTTGTGTCTGTGATGCAGAGGTGGCAAATTAGTCTCGAAAATGGCCATTTGGGGTCAGATAATGTTATTCCAGTATTTCTAAGTATTTCTAAGCCACCACAGTTTATTGTTCTTTTTGGACAAATAACAAGGCTCTAAGGATTTGCTGGTTGAAGATGCAAGTTGCAGTCTGCTGACTGTAGTTGACGTAGTTGCTCTTGCTGCTTATTTGTAGGACTGTCTTGTGGGGAGTGCTTAAGCAATGTGGTTAAAAAGCTACTGGGCTAACTTAAAAAAAACCAAAAAACAAACAACAAACAAACCAACCCCAAAAAAACCTGTTGGCAGTTTCCAACCAGGATGGATAGATAGTCTTGTAATTTGCGGACACCGCAGGGAGTACAAGCCATGAGTTTCAGGGCCTTGACCCGCAAGCTGGCACTGGAGCTGTCTGCCCTGGCCCACCACCAGAGCGGGAGAAGCTGCGGAGCAAGATGGGCACTAACTCCAGTGCATGACCTTAAACCACCATCAGCGTGTCAGGCTGCTGACTGTGGCGAGTGATATATGGGCTCCTGTTTTCTTCTGCCATCTCGGTGGGGGTATTAGCCCTCAGCAGAGGGGTAGAAGTGACAACCTCTTAAATCAACCCAGTGTGAATTGCTGGAGGTTATGAGTTAGAGCTGCTATTCTCTGCTCTACGGGGTGTATAATTCATTAATATTATTTGAACCACTTGGTAAAAACACAGATGCTTTCAAGAAACCTAGCAGAATCCTTTTCTCTCTTTTTTCACCCTGTACTGGTAAGTGGAGGCTACGCTTTGTAGAGATACCCACCTCGCTCTGAATACAGGCTCCCTTCAGTTAAAAAAAATAAAAAAACGACACATCAAGCAGACCGGCCCTCAACTCCAGATTTGCTAGGTGTGGAGCGGGAAGAGAGTTCTTCCTTAACATTTTGCAGTTGTAAAATTATGAAGAGGTGATCTAAAACTAGAACTTACATTCTATTACTTATGTTAGCTCTTAAGGCAGTTTTAAAACTTTCAGTTCACCTTCAGGAGACAGGGCTGTTCCTCTCGTGTGAATTCCTTTGGTAACTGGGACAGAGAAATGCACAAAAGGTACAAGCGAGCGAGATCACGCAGTTGTTTCTGGACAGAGCATTTTCCAAAGTTTGCGCTTTGGCTGGGCTGGTGGCGGGAGGAGGCTGCAGGGGCCAGTGCCTCTGCCCAGGGCTGGGGGCTGTGGGGCTCTGTCCTCTGCCTGCTGAAATGCAGCAAGGTGCTCGCTGAACCTGGAGACCCTTCATGGTGCCTCCATGCTCCTGGCGGGCAGCTGAGGTTGGGCAACCGCTCGGTGGTGTGGGTGCTGGCAGGGGGATGGAGAGGGCTGCTCTAGTGTCATTGTGGGCACACTGATGCTCTTGTTTTCCAGAGTGAAGGGTGTGGAGAAGCTCAGCGACCACAGGTTGAGGTGCAGCCTGGGCAAACATGCTCCATCTCTTCAGCAGCAGCTATAAAGTAAATGAAGAAGCTTGTGGGAGTGATTCATCTGAATTTTAGTATAAGGGTATGGCACAGTCCTGTTCATTTGGTGAGCATGTCTGTCCAGGTGACAAAACACATGCGCCTGTAGTCCAGCGAGCACCTGTTGTCTCCTGTGCTTGTTCTTGTGGTGACCATCATCCCCACACAGTTACCTCTGCTCATTCCTCGCCTTGCAGCTGGGACTCGTCTCTCCCACAGTGATTTTCCCAATAACATCTGAAGAGACACTTTCTAATTTTGTATCTATTTTTATTGTCCTAACGGGGGTCCGCTGATGACCACTGACAGGAAGACAGGGCTGCTAATCATGGGGTCTAAGTTAGGGTGCTCATGTATGGCTGCAGTTACACCTTTGCTAGCCAGCAACTATCTATCTATATAATAGCTATAAAATCCTGACCACATGCTTAGTAAAGGGAGTTCTTGTTATTAGCAGTAGTGATAAAAAGTTTCTCACAGCCAGGATTCCCACTGCTTTTTATGAAAAATTGTATCTACAAAGCCTACTCAGAAGGAAGGCAGTTGGTTTTAAACTCTCTCCTGCAGTATTTGGAATCCACCCGGTCTGTAAACCTGAAAATGGGGACTGAGTATAAGCAGAAGTGAAAATAAGTTGGTTTCTATTGCATGAACTACAGACCTTAAACTAAACAGCAGAGTCAGCGGATAAAAATATTTTTTCTGATATGAGGTGTGATGGTAACACAGGCCAGGTCTGCTATAAAGAGTTTTGCCAGCACAGCTACACTGGTCAAGGATATGATGAAGTGTGGGGTTTTTTTGTTTTTTGGGGGTTCTTTTTGATACCGCTGTAGCTGTTCAGGCAAAATCCCCAGTGATTCCGTAGATGCAATTATGCCAGTAAAACTGCGCTTTTGATGATACGGTTGATTTTGCTCACTGGAGGGCAAAACGTTGTGAAGCCATGCTGGCAAAAGCTTGCTTTCACCAGTTTAAATTGCCTGTGCTCCAAGGGTACAGTTTGACAAGCTTTTCTTTCAGTGCCTATGCCAGCTTCAGCAGTCGCCCCCCTGCCACACACACTGTCTTTGGGATGCAACTTTGCACTCTGGCTGACACAGCATCAGACTGAAGGTGCTGGTGTTTCTGACTCCTGTCAGCTAACTCAGAAAGCTGTCGTGGCAGATAACTTGGCAGAGGAGGGCTTCTTTTTTTCTTTATGTTTTTTTTTTTTTAGTGTGTGGATTTAGCCTCCTGGACTGGTTCACTGTGGGATCAGGTGAGCCATGGTAGAAACCATAGAGACCTGGGCTGCAGCCCATGGTTGAACCTACTCAGGCGGATGATAAACCATGCTCTCGTCTGTACTCCCATGTTTGGGGGACCAAATCAGAGAACATCTCTGGGTTAAAAATAACCCACTCTCAAAGCAGACAGACCGACGGCCCTGGCTGGGGTCGATCTCACCGTCTGGTCCACCGTGCATGTTGGCCACCAGCTGAGCTGCCAAGATGCAGGCAAGGGCAGGGCTCAGGGGCGAGCAGCTGGGATCGGCTGACCTGGTGCGGCTGCTTGGAGAAATACGAGACGAATTATGGTTTTAGAGTACTTAGCTCACTGGCAGAGCGCTGCTGGAGCAGGTCTATACTGGGAACGTCTCGCACCACAGTCTAGGAATGCTGGATTAGCCTTAATAGTCTTCATAGCACAGATGGAGCTTGTGCCGTCGGAGCGGCATTTTTGTGGTTTCACGCAGCCCATCTCAGAGTGAGACAGCGCACAAAAGCGTGTCTTTGCAGGTAGAAGGATTTCTACCAGATCAGCTGTAGGAAGAGTCGTTCATGGGTATTTTCTTTGTGGATATTTGAGCCTTTTGTGGGGCCCCATAGCACGGGAGTCTGTTACGTAAATAGAAAGACACAAGACATTGCATTGAGGACTATATTACAGGGTAAAGGCCTAAGACTGATTGAAATCAACAGCTTCGTCTTAAATCCGTGGCCCTAAAAATTTTTTTCTTCCTTTTACTTATACTAAAGAAGCAGAAGGTGAAGCCCAAAAGCTAATTAGAGCAACATCAAGAATTGTTGACATGCATGAGCAGCAAGTCTTGGGTTGGAGGCACCGCTGCTGTGTGTAATATGAGCTATTCCCTTTAAATGCTCGATTTTGTGATGGGGTTATTTTTCCAGTGGTTCTAATTGTTTTTAAATTCAGTCTGTTAGTGAAGGTAGGAGAGAGTGAAGCCTTTCTCTCTTTTGATAGCCTCCAGTATTTGAATACCTGCTTCTGTGAAATGCAAAGAGGAATCCTTTACTTCATGTCCTGCCTGACTTCTCTTAAAAGACTCGGACAAAATGCTGCCCTCAGGGAAAACAGGTTGCAAAGCTTCTCATTCTTTGCTGGGGCCAGGTTTTACCCAAAGTATTCCCACTTCCCATATTTGCAAACCAAAAAATGTGCTTTAACCAAAAGTGGAGCTGTCGGGCAAGTGCTGGGCTGCAGTGTAGATAATCCAGTGCATCCAACTTGGACTCACTGCCCTCCACCCCATCTATCTGCTGGAGGGCTGCCATACCACTCCATGGAGAAGGGGCTACATCCCTGTTTCTGAGCTGTTACAGGTCAGGAGACTATGGCAGTTGAGCAAGTTAGATGCCAGTGGATTGTGCTTGAGGTTTACTTACATCTGCTGGAGATGCAGGGCGGGCAGCAGAGCATGGTATTGTTCTAAGCTGTGGTTGTTTCCTCCAGCAGAGGCCACGGGCTGTGAGCGTCCTTTGTGCGAGGAGTCTCAGCAAGGGTGACTCATATTTTGCAAGAGCGAGGCCTTAAGTAACTTGCACAGCAAAGGCTGGAAGCGAGCAGAGATATGGGTTCTCCTTGCTTTAAAGGGCATTTGATGATTCAGCATACATATGTAAGCACACCAGTCACTCATGCAGATCTCTGCAGTCGCTGGGCATAATAGGACATGTCGGTATGCTCTTTCTTGGTGAATAGAATAAATCTGCCGACACAATAGACTAGAATGTCTCTGGAGCCCTACAGAAGCTATCACGTTAAAACAGGTTTATTCGCTTTTAAAAAATATTATGTCAAAACTTATTTAGAGAGTTCATCAGAACCAGGATTTCTTTGTCCTTGTGAGACGTTGGGGCTCACTAAAAAAGCCTGTTGAGTGTGGGTTTACTTTTCAAGCATGCGTTGTGTGTCTGATTCTAAAACCTTTCTGAAAAATAGCTCTTTTGTTTATGCAGGAGCCACATTTCCTTCCATGCTAATGTATTTTCTTAAAAAATATCAGTGAAATGCTATGGAGGCACAAAGTTCCTCAATACATGATTTAATCTTGGCATGCAATCCCATAACTGCATCAGTTCTAGCTTACTGACAATAGTCCACATCTTTCAGAAAACATGAGTCTGAAGCAAAGGATATGGCAAGAGCATTGTAATCGTCTAGGTGTGCTGCCTTTGTTCACCTTTCAACCACTGGGCCAAACTTGTGCATGAAGATTTGGTTGTTAAGCCTGGAGGTGTGCCACAAAGATGCTTTGACAAGTGTCTTAATGCCAGGAAGCACCACGATAAGTCTTGAAAAAAAGTCACCTGACTAGATGAAAATAGCTTTTGTGATCGTAATCTCTTGCATGTTGTTGCAGTTGCAGATAAAATGTCCTTCTAAGCTCAGAAAAACAAAACAAAAAAAAATTAGAGAAAAATTGGCTGGGTGGCAATCTACTGGGCTACGGCTACAGGCCATAGCTGAGCTGGGTCTCAAGGTACCTGCCTGGTCATTGAATGATCTGTGCTGCACCGATTGCACTGATTGCACAGTAGCTCTTAGTTGTATTCTCTGATGATTCAGTGTACAAAGTGGGGTGACCTTTGGTGTACACCCTGTGCAAGGCCGTATCGTGTGATTTTGGAGGTCGAAGAGTACTATCTTCTTAACACAGGAGAGCAGTGGGCACCATTATGTCTTCTTAGTTGATCACCTTGCATACTTCTTGCAAGGTCAGCTTCAACCTAAGCCTAATTCCTCTGCAAAAGAAACAGATGTCAGGATTAATTCATTTATATCTCTACATCACAGCACAATGTATTTTCTTACTACTGTAATTTGGGTCCTGTAATATATTCGCTTGCTTTGTCCCTGTAGCTGTTATTCAAGTATGAACATCATTAATCTCCATCCCCTCAGAACAATTGGACTTTTGGGGGAGGGAGGAAATGGGAAGAAAGAGGATATAAGGTTACTCTGGAATAGCGACCGGGTTTTTGACCATATTTTATGTATTACACATCAGTTCAGGCTCAAAGCTTTATCTTATCTACAGAAGTAACTACATTCAGCCTGGCCATGGCTGGGTCTCGTTATACCTTCTTATCTCCAAGATAGGAACAAGAGGAAGGTTTAATTTTTAAACAGTGAGTTCCTATTATTTGTTTGAGGTCAGACACATAATTACTTTAACTGACTGGCTTGTGGGATGTTAGCTCCAGATGTGGGTTCAGGATCATGCCCCACTGCTGGCCAAGTGAGGCAAATTACATGGTCTTTCTCATGTCATGTGTTCTTCCTATAAACTGAGGATGGTGGCCTTCCCTGCCTGGCAGAAGTGCTGTGAAGATGAGTTTCTTTAAGACAGGAGGATTCTCACATATTGTGAGGGTGGTTTAAGGAGGAAGGAAGGACCTTTGGCAATGCCACCCTCTCAAGGTGGAATTACCACTTAGTTCCTTTGCTGTCGGACAATTTATAGCTCTAGACTGCCTCCACGCTTCCTGTGTGTACGTACAGTGTCAGCAGAAACGTTAAGAACCATGCCTTTTTATTGATAGATAGTCCATCCAGCTCAGCACAGAGGGGCAGTGCAGAAGACACTGGTATTGTCTTTGCTTTCCATAGGAAAAGGTTTATGTTCCAGATTATGCTGGTTTTCCTAACGCTTGAGAGACCCGTCTCGCTACAGAGAGCGACGGTTTCTCTGGAAAGACCCAAACACATTAATTTTAATTTGTTTAAAACATTTTAAATAATAATTTAATATTCTTCGAAACAGATGTTGCACAGCTATATTTCACCCCAGAGCAAAAGTTAGAGGCCAGGTTGTAAACACATGAAAAACAAGGCTGAAATAGCTTTAAGCCAGGTTATAAAAGAGCCACTGAAGTTTGCTGTTACGTGTGCAGATATGTAATAGCAATTGACTGCACATGCAGCCTGTAGACATACAATGCAGCGCGTGCCTATGTATATTTCTCCTCTGGAAAACTGCTTTAAAAAGGATCCATCCCAGCCTTTATAAGTAGAATAAAGGTTACTTTTCAAGATCCCATCTCACTGGTTTATTTTGGCTTGTGTATATTTATGCTCATTGTATTCAGAATAAAAAATTTCAATATGCATATTAAAGCATCTAGGTTTTCCTGGTTTTGAGTTGAATTTGAGATGAGAACAAGTGGTAGAATTTGGATCAGGTTCATGTTCAGAGCATTGTCTGGAGATCTTCAAAGCCGTGTTTAGTTTGGCCCATGTCTAGATAGTAGTCTGTAATAACACTTGTTTTCAGCTGGTAACTGTCATTTGGCTTGGACTCTCTAACTGTGAAGCAGCTCATTCAGAATTTGAGTCAGGTTGTCTGAAAAGCTTTTACTTAATTATTTTTTTAATTAACAAGACACTTTCTAATTCCCTTCTTCTTCTGTTCTGTGTTTTGCTTGGAGTTGTGGTCGTTCCATTTTTTTAAACCTGCAGTGTGTGTGCTTTACAAACAGAGAAAGAATGCTATAGAGGGAAAAACTGGCAGTACTCACTGGTAATCATAAAATGGGTATGGTTTGGGGTGTGGGGGTGAATTCTAGAAGCCCTTCCTGATGTCTCCTGATCTAGTCTGCTCCAGCACGGTCCAAACTCAACCGGCTTGAGGGCTTGGATCCCAGCTGAGGGGCTCCTCCTGTGGGTTTTGCAGGGCTGTTCAGCATAGTCCTTGTCCGCCTGATAGAGACTGACGCAGGGTGTTACAGCAACACCTGGACAGCTTTGAGTGCACGTACAAGGTTATTATTTCCTTGCATTTATCAGTTGTAATGACCCAGGTCAGATGATTTATACTATTTGCTTATCAGCTGACCTGAAATGCTCCAGCTGGTCACTGCTTGTCATGCAACGTCCTGCGTCCTCCCCACCTTGGCACTCATCTCAGCTTAATTCTACTTCACAGGTAGCCTTTAAGGAGATCACTGCACGGGGCTCTAAATTGAGGTTTGCTTCCCGTTTGTTAAATGATGAAAGAGTTTTCAGCTCAGAAATTCATGCCGCATAATCATCTTAACTTACAACCATAAATACATACTCTTGAGACAATGTATTCTTTGCATATTGATTAATGGACACGCTCTCGGTATGTAGTCCCTACTTCTGTGCAGTTATTAGAAAATACGTGATTGACATTATCACGGAGATCTCTGTTGTGTGCTGATGGGGATATATTTAAAACACAACACCAAACACCTAAATTCATATACCAGACTTCTTTAATGAATTACTATGTTGCAGAATCCTGTGCATGCTGTGTAAATTTTTCTTGTGTGTTTTAAATAATTTTGACTGTATCCCTTCAACTTTCAATCCTACACCTGTTAACTGTTACATCTGTTTAAAGCCAAATCATGAGGAAGTTCTCCAAATAAGAATCCTGTAATAGCCCGTCAACAGCAATGCCCACTTTATCCAGCGCTTAGCAGTCAAGCAGGGAAGCACCAAAAGCTTACATACTTTGAATGAATGCCTTGCATCCTATTTTATTACAAGAAAAACAAAAGCCTAACTTTGCAAAATGTCAACATCTGAATTGGTCACCCAGGTATTTTCTGTATGTTAGTGCTCTGTGGATTTGGTTTGACTTGCATGCCATGCCCCACTGACCAGAGCAGGCAGGATGCAACACTTGCCTCTAGAATCTGTGCAGGAAAATGGAATGGAGGAAAAAATATTAAGTGTGAAACGTGAAATCATTTTACTCTTCCCCCCTCCTTCCCAACATCAGCTTTTTTGGCCAAGTATATAATGCTCATGCTAGATCAGACTTTAAACCCCTCATTTAGCCATCATTTGTATTTCTGAAAACTATTATTTAACTATTATATGGAAAGCTGGCAGGATTATAATTTGAAATAGAAATACATGTTGGTTCCTTGGCTTTATAATGACATGTTTATCTGCACCTCTAATGCTCTCATTGCCCAACTCTGCACTTTTGGTTAATATGTTTGCCATGGAACAATTGTTTTGCATCAAAATTGCACTAAAACAACAGCATTATGTCCTCTGTGTAATTTGTATTCTCTATACACCGCCCCCCCAAACGTTTTGCTTAAATCTGTTTGTGTTCAGCATGAAATGTGCAGTAATGGTGGTGTACTCGGCACGTATTACTATGTAGCTTCAGCGCTGTTAGGTCCTTACTGACACCAGTCTGTAGGTTAAGAACACTTCAATTGGTCTAATTTGCAACCTGATCAGAAACACTGACCTGGTTAGTCTTTAACAATGAATGTGTCTAATGATAACTTGTAGACACCCTTAGTGAAGGCAATGATGTGTATACAAGGAGTCATTTCCAGCTCCGCAGCGTTAGAAGGTCTCGGGCTGCCTTATCTAGGCTATTGCCTTGTCCTGCATTTTTCTGCAGCATGATGCTTTGTCACTTCTAATGATACCTATCCGTCAAGCTGCATTGATTGAAATGAAGATAAATTGAATTGATACAAACAGGAGTTAAACGACTCATTGATAAAATTAGGCTGCCAGAATATCTTAAGTGTAACTTAACACATTTTACTAATGTTAATTATATGGTCTTTTATAGAGGAAACTTCAGTTAATTTTGTTCTCCACGAAAGGAGAATACAGCCATTTATTAATTGTGAGATGGCTGTTGGCTTTATAGAAGCTGTTTTCTAGAGCAGAGGAGGTATGTTTACTGAATTTCCTTTAAGCTGTCAAAAGCCTGAAATTGATAACAACTTAAAAGAATCTAAACTGTTAATAGTTTACATTTATAATTCATCTAATGTGATAGTTTAGAGCATGAGAACCAAATATAGAGTGTAATAAACCAAGATATTTATTGCAAATAAAATGTGCTGAATAATGAAACAATACTAATTGCAGTTTAAACACTTTTGGTAGGAGCTGTGTTTCTGAGAGGATGTTCCAAGCATAAGAGATGAGATATTCTTCATAATAAGGATGCAAAACCCATTCAAAATATTTTCAGAAATACAGATAGGCTATATATCCATGCTTCACATCCCCCCCCCCCCCCCCCCCCCGAAAATTCTGGGTTTTATCTTATGTCAGAATTGATCACAGGAGTCAGTTTAATTGGGAAATTCATTTAAAATAGTTTCTAATTGGCATCAGAGAGTTGAAAGTTCAGTACAAAGGTGAGATCTAAGCTTTCTAATTAGATTGAATGCAGTATGACTTAAAGAATAGTCTTGATAATTACAGAATTTAATGCAGAATTATATTTTAATGAAAAATGGTGATTTTTACAATGAGAAGACCTGCAATTCTCATTCAATCTTTCATCTTACTTTCATTTTACTTTTTAGAGAGGAGATAAATTGTTTTCTGCGTCTGTCTGTAGATTTTATGTTAAAACATCACAGTTTTATTAAAAACTAAGGCTACTATAATTTAAGCTGATACATTTGCAATTTGGATGCAAAACCTTATTCCAGACATTCTAAATTTTCTTACTCAAGTATAATTTTCTCTTGCATAGAATTATATTATGAACTCAAGTTTTCCCTCCTCCCCTCCCATTCACGCCCCCCCCCCCCCCCCCAACTTGTTTGATGCGGCTGAAATAGAAGGGGCCACTTAAGTAGTGAAGGGTTTTTCTTTGTAAATAATAGATCAAGAGCACCGTAGCTGTATCTAATGGAGCCGTATGCAGCCTCTGTTTCAAGGACAGCGCGGGGTTTAAAAAAACATAACCATAGTTCATCCCCATCACTAACCTGTGGTCAGTTTGGCTGCTGCTGTTGGCCAGTCACATGTTTTAATTCATCAGACATGTTTTTTTTATAAACCTCTGACAATATCAACACATGAATCGCTGGGATGATCGCCGGGATTTCCGGACTGAAATGACAAGGGAAAATAAAATAGAAGGGTTATTTTGTAAAACCTCTTTCTTCCTTTCAAGCCTAGGGGTTTACCTGAATACTGATAAACTTCCCTTACAAACAGCAAAGTTCAGGTGTGCTTTCGTGGGAGCTAAGCTAGCCGCTCGCCAGATTTTTTTCTCCTTCCTATATTTTAACCTGATAAAAATATTTCAAAGTCTGCGCCTGTTTGCTTCTTTAAGTTAAACTAGAAGTTATTTAAAGGGGGGAAAAGAAGCTTATTCCTGGCATGCAGTAGAGTAGTTGAGGTTTTAGGAGAAATAATTCAGCGTTCCGTGATATTTTGGAGAAATCTTTTACGCTTAACAGATGTTACCTTTTTCTTTCTTTTTAGTCAAATTTAGTTATCTTTATTCTTCCAAGTGGATGCAATTTCAACACCAAAATCAGTAACGGTGTCTTATTGGCAAAAAATGAGACCATTCTTGTCAGAAACATAGATTTTATTAATAAGACAAAACCGTGTTCCCTGCCTGCGGTTCAGCAGACTTGTTTGAATGCAGTCAGAGTCTCTGAAGTCCTTTCTCAGGGAAAGCTCCCATTTACAATTGATTTCCAGGATCGGGCCCTAACTGAGCACTCATATTCCTAGAAATGCAAAACAACATTAAAAAAAAAAGCTGTTGCAAGACAAATTCATTCAGTTTTACACTCCCTTCTGTGCTTAAAGCAGTCTGTAGCAGTGTCTGTTCCTTGAATGACACTGGTATATTTGCTTGTAAAATAATTCATCTTTCTTGTGCCACTCATTTCTTTGCTTTATGAAATCTTGTAAAATCAAAAGAAGCAGTTTCTCTGGTGATTTTTGTAGGGTCTGCATTTAAAACCAAACACAGATATTCACTGAGAATTTTTATGTAATTATCTTCTGCAGATATATAGTTTGCCTAGAAAGTGTTTTTACATTTTACTTGTTATTGTTAAATATACACTGATTCATAGTGTATTTCGATCTGCTTCATTTGTATTTTAAACAACTGTAAATGCTTTCGGACTGATAATTTGTTTGCTTAAACCAAAAATTTTCTAAGCACAGGTTACAGTCATTTGCGGTAAATTATAGGAGATAAAACATAAGCTTTGCTTTGCCTTCGTTCTGACAGTAAAATGTCCACAATGGAATTTGGAAAGTTAAAAAAAAAAAAAAAAACAACAAAAAAAACAACCTAGATTTACCATCAGTCATCTCGCAATTTTGTTTGCAATCTTTCGCTATGAAATAATTTTACAAGTTCTTCAAGTGCCAGCCGCCGTCCAGCATCCCCCCAAGTGCGGTCAAGCTGAGACGCTCGTTCTGCGCCGGGTTCGTTTCTATGCGCGGGCAGGAAGGCGCTGCGAGAGAGACAGAGGCACCTCACCAAGCCTCCCAGGAGTTCTCCTCCTGTTTTTCCTTCCCTCCGTCTTCTCTAGTTTATTTCCACCTAGCAACAAAAATTACAGAAACCCCTTCAGTGTAACCTCTTTTCTCTCCCCTTTTCACCTTCCAGCTGCTTCCCAGAGAGATCAGATGTGGAAAAGCCAAAATCCCAGAATATGATGAGCCCATTAAATTAGATGATTCCTACGATTTGTTTCCGTGCCAGTTCCCGGCTTTCTGTTTTTTACTTTCTTAGCCAGTGCCAGAAAAAAAAAAAAAAAAAAAAAGGCAGCGTGACAGCTAATAGATACCCCTGCCATCAATTGCCGAGACATTTTGTCTTTTGTGACATTGAGGAAAAGACAAGGAAGGGAATGGAAGCAACTAAAAAATGTCAAAAGATCAAAAAATCAATGGGCTGAAGGAATGTGATCTGTTTATCGGGGTGTAGCTGCTCTTTCTGTTTGCATTAAGTCCGAGTGAGTGTCTTTGGTCACCACTAAACTTGCTTTTATTCACTCCCTAGGAGATGTAATACAAGCATGAAACGATGGCTCACAAAGCGGGCGCAGCGGTGAAGTAAATAAATAAATAAGTAACTAAAGCAAACCGGGGCTTCGTTAAAGACCACGAAAACAGGTTTATTGCCTTACATTTTTTTTGCCTCGTATTAAACACGCTTACCTTTCTCCAGAAACTTGTTGCTGAGTGCAGCATATGGACCATGTTGTGTTGACACGGATGTCTTGTTTCTGTGCTACCGGGAGGTTATTTTTATGTATTTATTTTTGAAAATGTCAATAAAATGAAAAGAGGGCGAGAGTTCAGCAAACGGAAGTTCTGGCAGCTGATTGAATGCATGTGCTTGGCGCTTGACAGTTAGCATCAAGTCTTTGGTTGGACTTTCCCTTTGCTTTCCCGGGCAGGGAGTTGGGTTTGTTTTCTCTGAAACATGAAAAGAGTTGGGCGAATGCAAAGCGAGGCAGCTCTGGCGTGCGCCTTCCTCCCGCACGCCAGTAATGTAGTGCTTGCTGGGGTTTTAAAGTCGCTGGATATTGCATAGCTCATAAATTCTTCACAAGCATGGATGGAAGGGGGGGAGATGTGTGTGCATGTATCGGGAGAGCGCGCGCGCGTCTGTGTGTGTGTAAGTGCTGTGCCAGCCTATGAGAACCGATGGAGCAGACAAGGCGATGCTACAATCTGTTGGACAAATTTTTTCTCACCCCTTGTAGTTGTTATGTGATAGGAAGTATGGCAAGGGCTGCATATTTTATAAACTTTCTATTAAAGTTGTGGCATGTTATCATAAAACTGAATTGCGATACTTTGTATTACACTCTGGGATTGAGAGATAGACATAGGATTAAAAAAACAATTTCTAGGCATTTCTAGATGATAAATTTAATTTTCTTTGCTATTTGGAGGTCTTCTTTGAAAATGCAATTGTAATGAACGCATTCAGAACTGGAGAATAGATTTACCCTTGGCTTCAAATAGTTGACGTTATCAGGCTCTGTCATTCGTTCCTTCCTATTTTCGGGCTGCTAATTGATGTTTTTGATGTCAGCAAGAAAATTGAAGAAAATGTCATGTGTGAACCAGTGCGGAAGTTAATAAGATTGACTTCGTTGACAGAATTTACAATGAGCGCAGAGACCGCATAATGGGACCACTGCGAATTCGTGTGCACTCTTTGGAGTCAAAATTGACACCTCACGCTAGGCCAGCGGTCGATAGGAAAGATGCAACATTTGGGAAGGTTCCTAATCTCAGGTTTTTTCCTCTTCCTTTTTTTTTTCTTCTTCCCTTTTTTTTTTTTTTTTTTTTTTAAATTCCCGCCCCCCCTTCCCTTCCCCCCCCCCCCCCCACCCTTTTACCTTTTGGTCTTTGGAGCTTATTTAGTTGCACAAGCAGCTGTTCATCCAGAGGGCTACTGCTTTGGACCAAGCTAGAGCCTTAGTTCAATCTCTCAGCGCTCCACAACAATGCTCATTTTTTATGCTGTTTTGAGTCTGAAAGCAAAAGAGTCTTGAAAAGGTTAGATTAAGATGTGTCTTAAGGAAAGCTATACTAATATTGGACAGGGTCATTGCATATGCTTGGGCTATGTGCAGTAAAGCTGAAACATAAATCCCCTCCATATAAAGGAAGGAAGCTGTGGGACACCTACCTGAGCTTTAAGCATAACAGAAGACTACAGCTAAGCATTGCTCTTCCTCTGGGCTCCAGTGCGAGTGCATCTGTGTGAGCTTGTACGCCTGCATGTGCAACCTCCAAAACTTCTGACTTTCGCCGAGGTGGTTTTTCCCTCCCTTTTTTTTTCTTTCTTGGATAAAACAGGAATTCAAACTTTTTCAAACTAGCAAAAGGCTTCACAGTAGTAGTTTAATTTTCCAGTAATGTGACAAAGTTTATTGGATTTGTGTGTATAATTATGGAATGGATTAGTCAAGTTTGGTTCAGTGCATCTGATTATTTTCTGGCCTTTAGGGAAATGCGCTAAAACCCTAATATGTCCACTACCCCCAAGCGGTCTCTTTTTGAAGGCGCCGCACAAAATGTGGTCTCTACTAGCGTTCAGCCTCCAAGGATCTTCAGTGAGAGACATTATTCTTGGAATATCCAATTAATTCCACGGGCAGTGATCAGTTAGCGCTTCTTCTTCCTTTCTCGCCATTTGAAATGCTAACACAATGAATATTTTCTCATTGGTCTGCGTCCCTCGGCTAAGCTGTTGCCGCGGGCTGAGAATTTCATCGACTGATGAGACCAGAGGCTGCGCCGATAAAAGGTTACAGTACGTGATTTGCATGCCAAGTGGGGTTTGGTTTCATGAACTTAAGAGTTCTTTAACTTTTATTTGACTTTTTTTTCTTTTGTACATAGGTGAGGGTTGTTCAAAAATTTTTCCCCCAAATTTTCTGTTTTGTTTCCCCAAAAATCACTTAAATTAGCAGTTAGTGTGCATTACAGTTTTGGTTTGGACCCTCTTAAGCAAACAGGTATGAAACATGAAATCTTTTTTACAAATGAAACAAAACTAAATGTGTGCTTCAATCAGTGAAAACTTAGGTTTAAAAACAAGGCTTAAAAACTGTAAGGGGTTTCCAAACAGATCCGGCCATGTCCGACATTTCCATTTTCTCTTATAGCACAGTGTCGGAGTGTATATTTAACTAGGCTTTAATTCCTTCGGCAATTGCAGTATGTTCTGTGAGGCATAACAGAATGAAAGTAATATATTTGGCTTTTGTATGTATTAAAAGAGCGAAATCTCCATGTCTTTTGAGTGATGAGAATCAGAGCCATGGGTTAAAACGACACTAGCACATTCCTGGAGAGTGATTAAGACAGACTGTTTGGCGCTGTTATTCAATGGTAAGTTGGTGGAAGTTCTTGAAGTATTAATTATGTTCCATCAAGCACGAGCAAATATTCCAACAGCAAAACAAGGAAGCTGTTATCTTTGTCTTCAACACAGTGTTTTGCACAATTGCCTGTGCGATTCAATCTGAAATGCTGGCCATGCCAGCTAAGATGGGGTTCCAGGACTTAACGATGCCGTGATCTTAGGATAAATGAGCTGATCCTAAAAGTTAGAGGTAAACTAAATTGAAACAAAGCAACTACCGCACGTCAAATGCAGGCTTTTATGATTCAGTGAGGGTGAAGGAAGGTGGTGCTGAAATAAAACCACGCACAGGTCTACGCTCTGTGTTGTTCTTGACTTGCAGAATGTCTTAGATGTATGTTGTAAGCCATTGACAAACTTTGTTGGTTTAGAGGTGTGACGGATGTATTTTCTGATCTGAGAAGTATTTGGGGGATAGCCATAATTTTTTTTCATCCTCTTTTCCCTCTCTCTCCCTTCCCCCCGTGCTCCCCCCACCCAAAAAACAAAACAAAACAAAACAAAAAGAGAGCATCATTCTTCTGCACGACTCTAATCTTAGAGGCTGGATAATGCGGTTGGAGATTTGACATATTCCCACTGAATAAAAATTAGGAGACCCTTACCAAAATTGTTAGCAAAAGGGACTGGCAGACCTAGGTATGGAGCGGGGTGGGTTTTTTTTTTCTCCCCTTCCTTTCCCTAGCTGTCTAGGAGGAGTAAAGCAGGTGGCTCCCCGTGGCTGACTTTTCATGACAACATGCCATTAGAAATTGCGGTCCTGTTGATCAATCCACTCGACATGACAGCTTTGCCGCAAGGCCTGGCTCTTTGAGCACCAGCGCTCTGGCTTTTCCCTCCTTTTTTCCTGCACTAATTGGTGAAAGTTTTTACTGTGCTTGTGGCATAGGAAATTCTTTTGAACATTGTCACAATCGAGTGTTGACTTCTTTAGAATTGCAAGTAGGTTAAGTGAGTATCAACATTAAAAAAAAAACACAAAAGGAATTACTATCGAAATTTTATTAAAGTAAAATTGGGAAAACACACTGATTGAATTATCAAAAAAAATTGTTGATGCGGAGGAGTCAATTAAAATAGCGGTCCTTTTCAACTTTGCATAGCCAAAGACGCTACCATGTTCGTGTCTCAAAAAGTAGAAAGGAAGAGACAAATTTAGAGTTCTTATTTTCTTTTTTGCTTAGTCGGAAGCACAGAACCGAGCCACGTCTTTCAGCTTAAATACACAAATGGCTGCTTCTTAGTACCTGAAAATTTTATAGATGAAGTGGATTTTTCAGGTGATTTAAGATGCTTTAAAGCATTATGCACCAAATAAGATATCTTAGCAAATTCTGTTTCTTAAAAAAACAGAAAAGAAAAAACGAGAGTGCAGTAGGCAGCAGGAGGAGGAGGAGGAGGAGGAGGAGGATAGCTGTTTGTTCGCACATAGCACGGGTAAGCTAATTGAGCATTTGTGTGATTCTTCCATGAGAAATGCGGTCAGGAAACTTCTGTAACAGGTTTTGTGAGAAACTCCCTCAGCTGAAAACGGGATTATTGATGTTTGCAGATAAAAGTTTATTAAAACATTGAATACTTGTTGACAAATTCAGGTGAAGATTCAAAAAATGTTTATTGAATATTAGTATTGATGAGGAAAATAATCAATTTCTATTAAAGGAAAATATTTTCATTTAGTGCATTTGTTTAAAACGTACCTTTTAATTACTGCAGGTAGAATTTTTGTTCTTAGTTTTGCAGGTTGCTGTATGTTCATCCCTAAATGTGAAATCTCTTTGCCATTCATAAATCTAGGAAAACCTATTGTTGATCCAGTTTCAGCGATGTGGGTGTTTTTAAAATAATCTGTGCAACTGCGCTGTGAGGATTTGTAGAATGAACACGGGAAAGAAATCGGGAGAGGATGAGTGACAAAGAATGAGAAAAAGGGATATATAAAGCGTGGAGGTGGCTTTTCTTTAATAATGCATACATAGCAATAGGGGACTTTGGATAGAATTCTCTTAGCTCTCTTAAACCCAATCGAAGGTTAATTTATAATAAATAATTATAGTTTTAGCAGCAAAATGAGACCCTGTGAAGCAGAGAGGGAAAGGCAGCAATACAATTTTAAAAGCTGAACGTTCTCATAGTTCCTGTTGCAAGTGTGATAGCTACGACTATATTTTTTTTGTAGATCAGACATCGACACTGAAAGAAGCATAAATTCATATAATTAATTTTGCCATTGTAAAAATCATTTGCTAAAATTTGCATTATTAACATTATCAAGTCGCTGGTTGGTGAGACATCAGACATGACGAGTGAGAAGGGCAGCTTAGGGAGAATTGGGCTTTAAACCCTCAGCAGATCGGAGTTAGGATCAAAGGCGCTTGTTTTATGTGGCTGTGTGACACTTTGAAGTCTTGACTGCACCTACAGCACTCATTTCATCAGGTTCACTGGTGTCTTAATAGCAGATCAATAAGTTTCAAAGTCGGAGAGTTAATTTGATACTAGTGCTGATGTGGTCGTGCTGGGGAAGCAGAGAGAGGCAGGCAGAGAAAGCAAGCCTATTAACCATCCTGATAGGGAGAGGTGTGTGCCGGTGTTGATGGGTACCCGTAAAAATCCAAACTGTAAATATTGACCTTAAATTTGAAAGCTCCGCGTACTAAAGGCATTGAGGTGTTTACATTACTGA